>NW_027153223.1:0-240 GCF_002600585.1 Cystoisospora suis
CCGCTAGGTTCCCCGGTCGGCCGTGCAGGTTGCTCTGAGCATCGATCCCGGGCGTTCCGTGGGCTCTTTCGCCCAACTGTTGGACCAATGAGCGATTAAACCACATTAGGCACCGAGGGGTACCGTAATGTACAAGTTCCCGCACAAGGAAAGTTCGCTCTACTGCACAATCATTCTTCCTCTCCACACTTATTCTTCTCTCCCACACTTATTGTTCTCCTTGGTCACGACACACTCGAC
>NW_027153223.1:867-1039 GCF_002600585.1 Cystoisospora suis
CCTATCTTCCGGCCTTCCTGGGCCATTGTGCTAACGTGGGCCAGCGCGCTAGTCGTGCAACGCGCTGGGGGGTAAAGGCGATTTTGCGGATTCCTCTAATATTGCTTTCCCGCCTGGATGCGGGGTTATAAAAACTCCTATTTTGCTATTTAGAGCCTATCGCACCAAAAAT
>NW_027153224.1:0-136 GCF_002600585.1 Cystoisospora suis
GATGTGCTGTGTGCAGAAGAGAGTCGGTATTTTTGTGCTGAAAACGCGTTCCAAGTGCGGGAACCGTTAATAAATAGATGGCTCCTAGTGAAGCCTAACGTTTTGGCTCTATTAGAGCCAGAAAGCATTACCGGAC
>NW_027153224.1:651-49736 GCF_002600585.1 Cystoisospora suis
TTCGGGACGCCGAAGCCGCCTTCGCGTAGTCTCGAGACACCAAGAATCATTACACCGCTGTGGCGGTGGCTACCTAGGAGTGGATTCTACCTTCGATCAGAGCACGGCGCAAGTCCTGGCATGCGTTGTACGTATGTCCTGGTTCGCCAATAGTAGCATGCCCGTCCTGTCCCGGAATTCTGCCGAGATGACGGCGGTTGCCATTGCAGTCTTCGTGGTGGGTTGTAGTTTCATCGATTCATTCGCGTCTTCCTGCTGTCCGTTGTGCGGTGGCGCTGCTCCTGCCTATACGGCTGCGCAGCAATTGCAAATGTTGACGTCCATTGGTTCGGTCACGTCGTATGTCCCCGCTGCCCGTGTGTTCTGTACGCCTGCTGTTATACCACCTGTAGCTTGGCGACCTCCTAGCCGTTCTAGTAGACTTCTTGTAGTGGCGCGTCCTCCACATGGGTAAGGGCGTCCCTGGTTCGTTGGTGGAGTCCGCTGAAGAAATAGAATCGTTTAGTCCCATAATCCAGATGTGAACGCGTAACAGCAGTCTTTGCAAAGAGTCGATATACTGGCGGGGTTGCCCCGGGACCATCTTCAGCTGTGTTAGTTCATGCAGTACTTCCCATCGTGACTGATAAGATACACACCGTTGCCGAAGAAATTCAGAAAAATCGCCGAGGTTTCTTTGTTGCTCGGTGCGCGGAGTGGTGGCCTCGACGCTCTGATAAAAGAGCAACGCTTCTCCGTCCAACAAGAGTGACGCGTGTTGGACGCACTCCTAGTCTGATAACATCCCCCATTCATTAAGATATTTCCGGCGTTGAGAGCAGAAAAGTTCAAAAGTTGAAACATGAGGGCCCTCGTATTGCCGCAGCCGCAGGCAACTCATCCGTTCCTGAAAGCACACTCTCCATGCTTGGTGCCTCTGGTCTCGTATTGCCGCTGGGTCAACAGAGGACAGGCCTGCAATTTGGTCAGCCATCGTGCCAAAAATAGCAGCAAAGCAGTATGGAGAGAAAACAGAGCGACCCCTTGTTCCCTTTGAACCATGCGGTGCTACCACGTGTAGTGTGGCCGGCGCGAGTACTTCGCAGAAAATTAATTCCAGTCTCTCTCACCACGTCTGGTCCAATCAGACGGACCGCGCTCCGACCCCACTAACGCACACTTCGTTCGTCACACACACACGGAACAGATTCGCGCGGCGTATTCACGCCAAGGCGCGACACACAGCGAAGGTCGCGCAGAGCCGCGGCGCCGGCGTTACATGTTCAGTGTGTGCGTGTGTCTGCCCGCGGAAAGTGCTCACCCGTGGAAACGAACAGGAGCTCTGAGGCCGTCACCGCAGCTCGTGGCACCGGCGAACCTTGGGAAGGTGCCGACGGTTGAGGTATCACAGGCACTACACGTGGACTCTTTTTTATCCAGCAAGTTTCTATCGACTCCAGTACGTCCGTGCTGTACTCAGCGAGGGCGCGGCACACCTAGCTGCAACACTGGTGTCTCCATTGCTTTTCGGAACCCCTTGCATGCATGCGACGTCTGCCGGGGGAACAACCTGCGTTCACTCCCTATGCTGCGTTTTGTATCCGTTTGACCGTTATCTCGGATTCGTGGACTTTCCTTGCGGCATTTAGGCTTCCTGTGAGCGCGCCTCGTCTTCGCCTCTGCGAGTAGGTGCGCCTGCTCTTCCGTTGAATCTTTTGCCTCAGAACGGTTAAGGCGTAGAATAGTAGAATATTCAATGCGAAACGCAGACACAGGACAAGTCCGAAGAAAGGGTTGAAATTCTACCGTATGTAAAAAGCTGCTGAAGATAGCTTCCATAGTAGGGGCCGGCCCGTGCGTAGGTACCAGTTTCCTCGGCGTGTGCTTACTAACGAACTGTGGGAAAAAGGAAGATTCTACGAAACTGCTGTCTCTACTTACCGGGGAGCAAACGGCAGACGGTCACAATAAGCGTGCTGTCATTCTTCCTGCCTTCTCTCGTATGGGCCTTTTCTCCTTGTGAGCCACGCATGTGCTCTTCTCTGTCCAAACGGGAGGGTTCCGCGACCGCATAAGCGGTTCCACTTTCTCTTTTTCATATGATGAAAGGTGGCTGAGTGGACGGTCTCGGCATGTCTCAAGGTGGACGAACTGAGGGGGAACGTCAGAGAGGATGCGTGCCGGTTAGAAAAACACACAGAGGCCTGAATTTTTCACTCTTCTCTTGTAAAGAGCCTTTTTTACGTAGGCTGTCTGCCCCTTTTGAGCGTACCCCTGTATAGGCTATCACCTAGTCTCCACCTCTGCTAACGTCGGTGCTTTTCCCTGCCCTCACGTTCTCTCTGATGAGCCATTTCTTTCGTCCTTGTGTATGAACTCCTGAACATGAATTCTCAGGATCTCTTCTTTTTGAAGTCACTCCCGAAAACTCGAGGCGTGATTCTGAAGGGCTTCACATTTCTCTTCTTCGACTCGGACTTCCAGTTTCTTCCTCTCTCCATCTAAGACAGAATGAGACTGTTAACACACAACCTCATCGCGTGGTGAGTTTTCAAGCTGACAAGCGTGTCTTTATGACTTCACTGTCTCCCGCTTTCCTGTACGCACGACTCCAAACGGGGTATCTTACTGTTTCCGTCTGTCCATCGCCCCACATAGGGGTAGGCCTTATATTATCGCCGCACAGAACCCCTAGTCTTCTTGAGCTGTATCTGCTGATGTGCGCCTTCTCCGTACTTTCCCCTGCTGAGTGTACTCCATCCGTTCCAGTGTGCTCTTCGACTCTCTTAAACCCCTCCTTGCTTCTCTTATTACAAGTAGACTGTCGCAACCTACACCGGCGTCTTATATGCGTGTAACTGGCGCATTTTGCGGTGCAGCAACCGGAAGCAATGTCCGGGAGGATTCCCGCTAGAAGTCAAGCTAGATGAGAAAGCCGAGGAGCAGGCGACATCTATCGACTCGTCGGAGTTCCAGCCTGAGTTCATCCGGTCCATGCTTCCTAAACTTGACTGGGATGCCTTTGTGAAAACTGCCACCAAGGTCTGTTCTCCGGACGGTTTTTGTGACGGAGCCTTCACACTTGTGTCATTGCGGCAGTGTGTACGGCATTGTATATATACCCGAGTCACGAGCGACGTACACTTCCAGGTGCACATGTGTATATGCATGTATCGAGACGCTGAAGCCTCACAGGAACAGGTGCGCGTAAGGATAAGGCGCGTTACCACGTCTTGGGGCTTCTAGTAGCCAGTGCGCTAATCTCCCATAGAAGATGCTCCCTTTCTCGGATTGGTGTGGAACAGGAAAACTGTGGCAAGCTGCAGGGCATCAAGCCCGTTTCTTGTTTGTCTGCAGCTTGTCCGGTTGCCACGTCTGCGAGGATGCAGCTCAGGGAAAGCACTACGAGCAAATTCTTACGCACAGCTCACCCAAGACTGCGTGTGACTTCTCTGTATACGCCCCTAAGAGTCGCAGACGTGTTCCAGTAACTTGTTTGGATCGGGTGTGATACAGGGCACTTCTCATATCGTCGCGTTTCATCACTTTGCTATGCGACCGGTGAATATGTACGCATGCATACACACATTACAGGACTGTATTCTTCGAATGAAAAACACTTCTGTGTTTCTGTTTCAAAACAGCTGGGGCTCGAGTTGCCGCCAAGCTACGAGGAGGCAGACCTGACTGATGAGCACTTCTTGCGAGCCGTCCATGATGCCGCCGTCGACGTGAGTTCTCGTTTGTATCAGCTGCGTGACTTCGTCTCAGTAGCAAGGACCAGTACGGTTTGTGATATCGCTTAACAGTACCAGAATATCGCGGAGACCTCATATTGGAGTGGCCTGGTAGGGCAGTCGTATCCATGCAGGTCGTGTGAAAAAGGACTGATTCTTCTGTACGAAATAATTCAGGGCAACCGGCGATGCGACCCGCAGCAGTACCGGTATACTATGCCATCTTCAGACCTTCCGTTGCCGTGGGCCACCTCTAACCGGCTTGTGCAGCGTAATCAAACTGAAGGCAGTTAGCAAGAGTGTGGTTTACCAAACAACCAATCGCTCGCTTACGTCTGTGCATGGGGACCAAGCAAGATAGACAGCAGTACGGCCGCTTGGAAAAGAACGTGGCTCCGCTGGTGGAGCATCTCTTTTCGCCAACTTTTGTCGTTTCTCTCCACACTTTTTTTGCTTTTTGTACAGTTTCATATTCTTGAAGCGAAGCTCGTGTGCCCGTTATGCACTCGCGAATACCCTGTCACAAAAGGTATCCCTAACATGCTGCTTCAAGATGATGAAGTTTAGAGAAGCGATTGACACGTCTCTAGGACAAGGCCCCGTCGTCGCTCTTCGCGTGCGCACAACCTGGTGAGGATGAGCCTGCTTAACTCTGGTGACTCGACCAAAGAGAAGAGCCTCGCTCTCCAGTTTCGGCGGGACTGCCGACGAAGAGCAGTGTTCAAGTTTCTTGTGATGGCCACTTTTCCAGGGTTCTTTCATGAAGAGTAACAAGGGACAGGGTGTGGAGCACCGTCTGAAAACCTCTCCTCAACGGTGAGGGCTTGCGTAGAAGTGGAATGGTTGCGATGGAACACAACGAAGTTAGGGATTTCGAAGGGGTTGTTACACGCGAGTGGGCTTAGCTTAGCTGAAATTCTTCTCCGTTACCTGGCGCGCCGGAGTGGCGTCTACTATGATGTTCTTTCCGCCTTCTGTAAGGGTATCTTTTTTCGTTTCAAAGATGAGAGTACTGCGTTGGATCACCTTCCTCTCCGGGTGAGAACATGACTACGCGTGTCAATATCCTTCTTTCCTTTATCCCATGATGTGCTCACAGATCGATTTCCTATTCTCTCGAGTCCTGCGTAGTTGAAGAATGTACGGGGACGCAGAGGGCGGTTTATGGGTTCTCCAGCTCTGAGTAATGCAGGCAGAATTCTCCATTTTGGCAACTCTGAGTGAGCGTGAATGATCGTATATCGTGTGACACTATGCTCTGGGGCTCATGCTGCTTTTGTTTTCCTCACTTCTGCATTAGTCTGAAGGTTTTACTCGGGCACGCGACCATGTTTCTTCACGGGTATACTCGATGTGGGCTAACGTCTACTCATTATTTCATGGTGTTAGTGACCTGCTCCCGAGGTCAACTGCTGTGTCTGCTGTTGAAGGTATGGTGTATGACACCAAGTTGGATTCCAGGTTGTGTTTCTGTAGTGCATAATAAACCTGTGTGTCCGGCGCAGAAGTTTTGTCCATTCAGCTAGAGATTTCAGCTACACAGCAAGTAATGGTTTTCATGTTCCTTCAAGTGGGACTTACGATAGTCCAGAAACCATAAAGTTTGGAAACCTGCTTGGCTGAAGCTGTCACTCCCCGGACACGCTCCCTGTTAGTCTGTTGACGAACATGGCTTGCGGTCGACCGTACACGTCTTTGGGCATTTCACACCGCCCGTCTCCTTACAGATAGCAAGGCTGCCGGCCTGGGACTCCATCCCATCACTGGGAGGGGGAGGACTTGTGTTTGCGCAAAATCTGAAAGGCACTGGAGTGGCGAGGCCACGAATGCCAGGAATTCAACTAGTGGCACGTGACTGCCGTTACAGCAGCATCTGCTGGGAAACATGTACTTGACAAAAGAAACTTCACAGTGCATATCCCAGCAACACGCCAAGAGCCCTCCTGCACACGAGAAGGCGAACGAACCCTGAACTCAGAAGAGTGTCCGCACAACAGAACAGAGTGAGCTCCACAGCTCTAAACATCGTAAGTGCCAGTTGTGGCGTCAACGAGCTCTAGGCTTTCATCGGCTACTGCGTGCGTGAAACGCACTCGCCTCTCGTCGTAGCTACCATAAGGTGAGACGGACATTCCTGTCTGGGTTCGCTCGCGAGTCACCGGCAGTCGTAGTCCGAGTTTTCTCAGCACGAGAAACTCCACAGCTTTGTAGTCGGCTATACTTCGAATGTCGGCATGAAGCGCCTTCCCTGCAGTCACCTCGAGAGGAACGTAAGATACCTCGCTGCTGGGTCGCACACTAGAGCGACTCGGGCACCGGGTACTGGCAGTCGGAGACACGCTTCTCGTTTGGTAAGGAGTGGAAAGGCGGCAAAGCTTGTTCACAAGCTCAGCAGTTTCAGACTGACTCAGAAGGAGCAGACCGTGGCGACCATCTTCGCTTCCATTAGCCTCTTTTGTACCGGGGACAACGCGGTTTCCGCAGAGAGCAGTCTCCAGCATCCAAATGACGGCAACTGAGATGACAGAGACACCGGGCCACAAGATCAGTTCGCGGATAGGTCTACAAAGTAAAAGAGAGAGCCACAGGACTACCTCGGCGGTTTGCCGTGTCGTGTGTGCTGGCGTAGAGCTTGAATGGTGTCAAGACAGCGCGGAAACCGTGCTGTGCTTACGGGTTTCTTGGCTCTTTCGCCATGAAATCCTTAAGCTAGCTCAGATGAATTCAGCTCATTCCGCGCATTTGTCTGTCTCAGCTCAATAACGGGGCGGCTGCGCAGCAAGTAAACAAGACCTACAAGATCTGCGCGTGCATACTCTCTTCATACAAACTGAATACAATGCCATACGTAACCGACAGTAAGAAACGCACGCAGCTCGCCTGACCTGCGTGCCGAGCACGCCTGCGTGGGCCCACGACGTTCCGTGAACGGAGTACGGGTAAAAAGGGACACGAACGTGGATGGCTCTCATTTGCCCTGCGAAGCTAACATACTTGACAAACACGACCGGGAAGGCCGAAAGAATACACACGACGTCTGCTGCACCTCGCTCCTTCCATGATGCGCTTCGTGAGTGTGCTCGCTGGTTCTTGACGTCCTCATTTTCATGGCTCGCTGTATCTAGCAGTTTGCTTCCTAGGATACCGCAAGAATGCATTCATAGTATAGGAAACTTTCATCAGCGACTTGGACAGATGAAATACAGCGACGTACCGGCATCTTGTCTCGTCGCCTCATGTCGAGACATCAGACGCGAGTGTGCCTGTGCCAGTCGGAAGAGACTCTCCAAAAACCTGAAGGTAACCCCTGAACCCCCACCCCCTCCACCTTCCCCCCGTAGGTTCATCATGCCTTCACTGTCGCCTCGGCTCAACCCCGTTGTGTTGCCGCTGCGCAGTCGGTCGTAATACCTTTTGAGTACCTGACCGGCTTGTCGGGTTAAACCAGGAAAGTACGTTTTCTGTATGAATGTGATATAGTAACGCAGAAGCGAAGGAGACCATTTGATCAGACGCCCCAGATGCTGATCGCTGACACCATCACGTCGTGCTGCATGGACTGAGGCAGAAACTGCAGACTGCCTTGAAGCAGATGAGCCGCACCCAGAAGGACGGCCGGCGCCCTGGAAAGACGGTGACGCTCTTGTAGTGCTTGCCGTTTGTCGGGGAGTCGGCAACCATGGAGAAGAATACACCGGATTGCGGTAAAGTCCGCTTGGCGTAGACTCTTGCGAATCCTCCTGTTTCTTTGTCGCATATGTCGGATTCGCGGACTTCCTTTCCGTTCGTCGGGTACTGCCCTTATATCGGTACCGAGGCGCAGACATTGCCTGAGAAACGCGGCAACTCACAGCCGGCGGGCTTGACGTATGCAAGGAGAGCTTCTCGCGCAACGCCAGTCCGCTGGCGGCCAGTCTGCTACTGTCACTAAGTTAAGTACCTAGGTCTGTCTTCAAAGTGAAAGAACATAACTATGCGTCGTGTACTTGTAACTGTACGACAAAGAAAACATGCAGTCGGCTTTTGTCCGTTGCAATGAGTATTTTTATCGTGGGACCTTGTGACGGCGAATGCACACTCCCATCCCTTCTGTCCGTCTACGATCACGCTTCTGTACAAGTATAAGTACAGGCAGACCTGCACTCAAGGCCGTCTCGAACTTTCAGCGGATCAAATCTGCTTGAAAGGCACGCCCGACAAACTGCAGAAGATCAAATAGGTGGGATCTCGCAGAGCACGCAGAAGGCGGAAAGGAAAGTCCCAACCCTTGCAGACACTGTTCAAAATCATAAGAGTGAGGCATTAGAATACACATCGTACACCCAGCGCCTGCAGACTGCACAGCCGTCTCGCACCAGGCTTACTTCTAAGTAGTGAGGGTTACGGGAGAATACTGAGTGTGAGGTTCACAGGCAAAGCCAAGTGAGGGAATCACAAGTAGCGGTCCTTCGAACCTGATCGAGTATAAAGTCAACAGTCGGCTCAATGACCGTGGGAGCACTCCCCAAGACCGCTACCACGTCGAAACGCGACAGCAATGGAGGGGCGATATTAACATTGATGCAATGAAGGTCGTCATAGGCGTTCCCGCAGCCAAAGAGAGATTCATTACCACCACCCCTATTCTTCTTTTTCAAGCAGCCGTCTCCGCAGGGATCGACGGCACCAAACTCCGTTGAGTGGGCCGCGACAATAGAACAACGGGAGTTCAGTCGAGTTACGATACCCGCCTGCGGAGGGAGCACACACCCACACATACCCGGCAAGGTTGAATGGACCCAGGTACGATAACGCAAGTAAAGTATCTGACGCAGATAGTTCTTACGCATCTTTGCGGGGGTTCGATGCCTTTTGTCGGAAACCAACGAATCACGGCGTGAATGCCATTCTTTCTACACAGCCTTTGCTATCAGGAAAGCTAACCCAGTGCCCGCACGCGCACTCAGAAACATCATAGGTCTTGCTCGCTCCCGTCTCAAAATGCTACAGATGTGAAGATCGGGCACGCGTGCTGGGTGTGAACACGAAGAGCGTGGACAACACGCGGTTCTAATATGCCCCTGCGTAGCTGTCTGTCCTAACAGGGTGTACCATCGTAGTTACTTTCATAGCAATGTGGTGACGTCCACTGAGAGAGTGGGATATAGTTCCTCGCTCGTGGGTGGTGCCTAATGCAAAGGTTCCCGGATAGAAACACTCCGCTAACGTATGCTGGGTTGAACAGCAATCTAGGAGTCAAGAAGGCAACGAAGCCACATAGAGATCATATTACGTAGTACTCTCTTGTAACATGGCCTAACGTGGACTCCGATCTGCTGCAAGTCCCGCTTAAAAGATGCTCTAGCTGCGCGCGCACTGAGGTGATCGCGACAGGAGCTCTTAGAGAGTGATAACAAGTAAAACGACCTGCCTACACAGACCCTGGGAGCAAAGCAGCCGTGTACCCCACTTTTGCAACCGAGATGGACTGCTGCTCCATGGCCTCCAGAACGGCTGCTTGTGCGTCTTTTCTCATCAGATTGAGATCATCCAGGCAGCAGACCCCGCGATCAGCTAAAACGAGCACCCCCGGATCTAGCTGCCAGCCACGGCTCGATGAATCGCGGACAGCCGCGCAAGTTAGCCCCGCTGCTGTGCTTCCTGCTCCTGGACAACGAAGCGGAAAAGACACTACACTTCGTCTGCGGAATGGATCATGAGGGGCTACGGCTATATCAGCGATAGGTCTGAAACGGAAGAGTACATCGTTTTGGAGGCGACGCCTTTGCATCAAATCACCCAGAAGACTCGGTCCTACTCTAGTGGTTTGTTAGCAACTTTCTAGAATAGACAACCGTGACTGAGAACACACACGTCAAACAAAGGGGGCAACATAAAGACGGTCACAAATGTGTTTGTACATGCACTGGACCATCCTTCGCAGCTCCACAAGAACACCGTTGAGACTACTAAGACTCCAAGCGGGAAGCCAACGGCAGAAGGCACGGCTGTCTCCGCCACCCACTTCACTTTCCTTGTAGAAGCCTTTTCGTCTTCTTACTTCTTACCTTCGTTTATCTGAGACTGATCATGCCTGTACGTGTGTCTCTCCCGTACCTGTTGTAGTGCAGACACGGGGCATAAGCTTCTTCGCGCTCAAAAGCAGAGTTGATTTCCCAGTCCCAGTCCCTCCGAGTAGAAGCAAATGACACTGAAGTCTCGTACGGGAAGTCACCTCCCTTTTTTCTGGTGTGTGAGATTGCGGCGGCGAGGCGGCTTTGTTGTCTAGTTGATTTGCTCCTGGGTCTTCTTCAGCTTTGCACGGCACTTGTGCTGGGGATGGCCAGTCCGTTGCGCTGAATGGGACCGCCGTCTTCCGACTGACCTTATTGTACTTATCCCAGAAACTGCCGACTCTCTCGTCGCTTTCCGAAGATGTCCCCGCAATCATAGACGCTACATCACCAAAGCCACGCTCCGGTATTGTTTTGGCTGTACAACCGCCTGCAGGTGTAGAAAAAGACAATGCAGATGATGCGGGGCATATGAACTCCTCCATTGCATCTCAGCGCCACATCCCACCTCTAATCATTTGGAGGTACGTAGGGCAGACCATGTACGCAACTAAGGAAGAGTAGAGAGAGGAGATTCTACGCACTCATGTCCGCCTTGCAGGTATAAACACATAACGCTGAGCGCAATTATGGCGAGCACCAGGTCGATTGTCCGGAACCGGCTCCCCCAGTTGAAGACACAGCAGCAAACGTATGGCAAGAGTCATCTACACGGAAAATATTGTTTTCCAAGTGACGGGAAATGAAGTCTGAACCAAAAAACACGAGACGCATGCCGTCAGAACAGCGTCCCAGTTGGTTATCAAGCGCAGTCCACAAGCAACAAGCTGGCGGCTCATAGGCGATTCCGACTTCCAGTTTCCAGGTTGGTTTCAGTTCTACTTTCTCGCGGAAGACGCAGTCCCCTAGCGTACTTATCAATGTCAGAAGGAGAGCAAGTTTTGCTGATGCCAGTCCATACAGGAGCGGGCACGCCTCATCGATGAGTCTTCCCCGGGCGGCCCATTCATCCCAAGCATCCTCGTCCCTGCCGTGCATCTCCGTATCCACCGCGTCTGCGTCGTGCGGAGAGTAGTTTTCATCTCTACTGCTTCGTAGCGCTTGGCCGCCTCCTCTTCCTGTGGTTTGCCAGAAGGCATGAAACAGGCCTTTCAGAGAAGGCCTATCTGCCCTCCGACCCTTACGGCCCTTGTCATCTTGTATCTCCCAAATCTGCCGTAACGTGTACTGCTGCAAAGACTCTTCCTCGTCTTGTCTGTCTGGAGACTTAGCAGGATGCTGGTGAAGCAGTTTCTTAAAAAGCTGAAGAGGAAGAGAAGGGGGCCTCTGTCGAACGCGGAAGATGTTGATCGCCTCGATAAATAAGTCCACCTCACACCTGCATTCAGGCACCCACACTCAGAACAGCAAACGTTAGAAGTACTATAAAGTACGCAGCTGCTGCCAAGACCGGAACTCGAAAGAGCGAACATGCCCTCACAAGATCGATGTGGAGGGTGTTTGCGAATACGCCGACATGAGCTGCGTTCGCCGTCCGCTGTTCACGAGTGTACCACCAAAGTGAGCTGAAAGGACTTCCAGCATACGCGCATGTAGCAAAGTCGTGGTTCTTGTTACAGAGCACCCAGTCCTCTAGACACGTGAGCACTGCAAAAAACCCAGCTACTTTAAACAACTTCTCATTCGTGTACGGTGGAGTGAACCGACTATAAAGATGCGCCAGAGTTTAACAGTTCTGTGCATAGGGCCTGCCGCTTTTCTGCTCCGAGTAATTTTGTACGACTGGACTCGTACAGGCCTCCGTTCCTCTTCGTACCGAGTGTCACGAAGAAAGCGATCCCACTTCCTGCGCACTACGCCTATGACGGTGACGCTTTCTCCTGGGTGAACAGCGCCTGAGAGCAACGGACCGCAGAGAGAATGCGCGGGATCCCGCGTTCTGACAACGGGGTGCCCCCCGCTCGAGTAGGGAGCGCCCAAAGTAAGTACACAGAAGAGACGAAGCTGCCACCAAGTAAGTGCAGGAAAACGCAGCTTCTCCCCATGTTTTGCTGAGGTTCACCAACGCCGTTCCAAGGGGCCTCTCTACCTTCTAACTCAGCTGACGGTGTCTGGCTGTCGGCAAGCGCTGTCAGCTCGGTCCAGGCACTCACACTCTCGCCTAACTGCCGGACCCCTTCCTGCACGACAGGACTTCACCTGTGAGGTCGTGCAGAAGAACAATTGGAATAGATGCATGCCTTGAAGGCCCGCCTCCGTCAAAAGGTGCCCTTGTCGCGAACTTCATACTGAAAAAGGAAACAAACGAGAACGAAAAAAACCCGGACAGAACTAGACTGACTGCGCTCCTGCGCTCTATCGCGGGCGTTTCCTCCCTCTGAAAGGAGCTCGCCTTGAGCCATTATCACAAACTGTTACTTGCAGATCAAAAAGGTGCACACTACCAGAACCTGCAACTCCGCACTGTCCCGCAGGATCGAAGCCGCGCCGTGGGAGACGTCTCCACACCCGTCCGGAAGAGGGTCTGTAACTCTTCATGGTCCCGTTGAACGTGAAACCCGCAAGCATATGTTTGTGCACCGCGCAAAACACAGAGTCTGACAGCAAGCAGACCGGGGAATGAAGTACCTTTAGAAACACGTGTCGCAGTAGCCTACCACGTGAGCGAGTGCACAAAACCCCCGCCCTACGCAGGAGCTTTACGGAGAAACCCAAGCCTGTAGCGAAAGGCTCTACACAACCAGCGGTACCGCTTGACACCAGGCAACTGCCACTGATTCTTGGCCACAACGCTACGGAGATGCAGATTGCTGCCATTTTTCCGGGACGCCAATAAAACATAACAGCCCATCATCTGTGAACCCCGTGTTTGAAGCTTCTCCGCGATATCGGAAAGTCACGTCGGGAGACTGAACGAGATTCTCTTTCTGTTTGTAACCTAAAACGCCACAGCGAAAACAGAGCATTGGTCACATTCCTGTGAGCACACGCGGACTGACAACCAGCTGGGCGGAGCGGCGCGGAAGAGATTTTCACGTACTGGATCTCTTGGTAATCCATGAAGAATACAGGGCCAGCAGGCTCGAACGATTCGCTTTCGCAAAATCCGGGTCGTGGCTTATTTCGCCAGAAAAAAAAATACGGCTTACGATTCGCCTGACCTCCTCGCCCTCTCGTCCCGTGCCGTCGTTTTCCACTTGTTTGGTCTTCATCCCCCGGCTGAGAAGCCGGTGAGGCGCCTGCGCCAGCGTTCGATGACACGCGCCACAGGCACATGGGTAGTACGTCTGATTGTTTAGCTCTCTAGACAAGTACACATGTACATATTCAAGAACCTCCTACACCGAATACGGGTACGCGTAGTGAGCGGGCAGGAATCGCTGCAGACTCCCTGTCTCTGTAAGTTCCGGGGACAACGGTGACCATCTCTTCGTTCATCAATACCACGCTACGTATGTACAATGTGGCGCTCCCTATTCCATCAGTTCGCACGTGCAAGCTTCTCAGCAATGTTTAAATACATGTGACCATTCGCCGGGAAACATCTGTTTGTCCGTACACTCAAAAAGACGCAGTATTGTTTTCATTTACGTCTCCTCCGGTGTACAGGTGCAGAGAAGGCGACACAGCACTACGTGTACAATTACACCCATGTATGTCGAACGGGACGGAGAAGTAGATCGGGAAGATGTACACGGCAGACAACCTCACTTCCGGACGGGCATTTAAGCGGGATGTCAAGCTGGAAGCCGAGGTCTGCCGAGGCAAAGACGCGAAATGTATGTCCACATTGCCGGCACACCATAAGGCGCTCTTCTTCAACTGCTAGCAAGTCACCTGAGGCAGACCAGAGGGAGTTCGAGAAGACATGAGCATGAAACCCAGATCCGCGGAAAGACGAGTGTTCTGTAGGCACGGCTAGAAGTCCCCCCCCTCCCCTCCCTGCAGATCACTTGGAACCGATGGATACGCCTGCGGACTCCAGATGCTGACAGGAATTCCAGTTGACTGTGGTAAAGAAAATCTCTTGGGACTGCCTCTTCGTGCACCAGAGAGGAGAAGGCGTCTAGAAATAGAGAGGAGCTAGAGAAGTGCGTAAGATGTAAAGAGACTACGCTCAGACATATTCTGGAAATTCATCGCGGGTTCATAACAGCTAATGCTCACAAGCGTTCTCCTTTCCTAGAGCTTGATAACAAGGACCAGGCAACGGAAGGCAGTAGGTGGAGCTCTCCGGCACCCGCACGCAAAGCCTGCCGACCGATGGTTTGTTCACGCGACACCGATGTTCGCCCCCACCCTACACTCACATGAGCTTTTCTAGCCGGGTAGTATCTTTTGTGACCCCGGCTGTCCGTTATATTTATACGATAGGCTGGGAAGAAGTAAGGGCGATTGGCGGCAATGTGCGACACTGTGTATACCACTGCTCGTTATGCTAAGGCCTGCGCGGAAGCCCACCGGCTAGTGTCAGGGGTTGCAGAAACCGAGCCAGGATCTCCTTTTCAGGAGTGAAGTCACAAACCCCCATTTTGTACACGCGGAAAAAATATGCCTTGCCTTTGTGGACTTACCGGTCCGAGCGACTTCTCCCGTGATACTGACAACCTTCCCTGCATCGACTGTGCTGATTTTTCTGTGAAAGCATGACATGAAATAAAATAAAACATCTTCCTGCTCACCGGCAAGCCTAAATCGAACACATGAACGGGTTGTAGTGACATGCGTTCTATAGTTTATTTCAGTATGGAGGAGAGCACTTTCCAAAGAAAACCAGTCTCACAAGCGGCTCTCGAAGGCCTCACAAAAGACGTACATTGTAGTTCTCAAAGTGTATTATGTGCTGCGTGTTCTCCCAGTTCTCCCACACCTTGACAGCATCTAGGTACCGCGTCGGCGTACAAATTGCCATCCTTGCTTTCGCTGTGTACCCTTACGTCCCGTCTAAACAGTTACTTTCCGTGTTCCCTTTCTTTCCGTCTTCCGCAATTCTCCCCCTCGCGCAACGGGAAAAAAAAGAAAAGTTGGTGGCGCCCGGGGCTGTTCAAGCTATGCAGACAGCTGACCTGGCTAGAGGGCTCGTACCCTATCGACCAGTAAGCCAGACGTAGACCAGTTGCAGTGCACTTGCTATTAGTGAGTCTCACGATAGCACGGCCAGAACGAGTGCTGTCGTCTCATCCTGGCACGAGGGCTATCGCCTTGTACGGCATGATAGGGTGGAGAGTGGACGGCGTTTTCCGTACCTCTGGCAAAAACCAGTCAGGGAACAGAACTACCCAGTGAGGCGTCGTACTGCGTATTGTCTTGGGTTGTCAGCGATCCGTGTCTTCCGTATCTCCATACCCAGAAGACACGGCTTTGCTCTCTCTGTGAGCTCAGGAATACTTCTTTCCTGTGGTGAAGGAATCGCTCACCGGAAATCATCTCTTTCGATGTGACGAACGAGCGGAAATCTCGTCAGTCTGACCTTGCACGGAGGTGCTGTTTTCAGTAGGAGTTGTCGTTCCGAATGTCCCTGTGTGGTTGTGAAGTCACTGTGCTGCAGCCTCCATTTCGCATCAAGTTGTTGACCTTCCACAGTCTCCCCATGGTCGTGCTCGGGCTCCAGTGAGAGAGGAGGTAGCAGCTTTGCCGCAATGTCCGGAAGAATCTTTGATTCTAAAGCTCTAAGAACCTGGTCAGGATAGGTAATGAGAAGTAAACCGACTAGGGGCACTTGATGAAGCAACGCTAGTGTGTCTAGTTCGAACGGGACGGTAGAGACCATTTCGTGAATAGAACGATGCTGGGGATCTCGAGACACGCGGATCCAGAAGGCCGAAGAAGAGGAACAGGAGAGAGAGGGATGCGACGAGCTGGCAGACAAAGGAGGCAGGTTTCTGGGAGAGAGCTGGGTGGCCGCGCACACGTACAAACTCAGTTCGTGCAAGTGGGAAGGAGCGGAGACAAAGAACCGATCAAAACCCTTGACAAAGTCCGGGAGAGTGAGCTTCAACAGGGATGACAAAGAGGACAAATTCCAAGGGTTTGAAAGCAGACCACATGCGGCCCGAAAGGCTACGAAAGCTCTCCGCTCGCTCGGAGATAAAGTGGGATCTCTGCAGGTGAAACAGTCAAGTGGGAGGCACGATGAGGGGTCGGAACCGTTGCTCAAAGTTGGGGACGGAGCGACGTCAGGAGAAAAGTGAGAGAAGTCACGGGGAGACGGCGGGACAAGAGAAGTGTTGCAAGCAGCAATCTGTGATTGAGAGGTTGGTACAGAAAACGAAAATGAAGACAGCTGCCGAAACAAGGGAGGTCCAACAGGAGATGAGAGAGAGGCGAATTTGCCCGTTGCAGGGTGGCGACCTGTCGTGAATGGGAGAATATTGGCAGCAGTCTCTCTACTAGGGGGGGCTCGGGGTCTTCCCCCCGGCGTTCCTCCCTTATTTCGCCGCATTCGATGAGGTCTCTCCAAGAGGGCACGGCTTGTGTTTCAGTGATGTGAGTGCTCAGAATTGTATGCGGTACTTGAATGCAGGTGTCCTCTTGAAGACGGACTGGCCTGGGCAGGGACAGTCAGTAGCATCGGTGAGAGCAAAGAAGAAAAGCGACATAAAAAACGGGAGGGAACTCGGACGAATGGAGAAGGACTTGCACTAACAGAAAAACAGCACTGAGAACCTACTGATTTTTCTTTTTCCTATGGATGGTGAGCCGACAATGCCAACTGATGCAAGTGAGGGTTCTCTCAGAGAGAGAGCACAAAAGAACCCAGACGAGTGTAAAAAGCCGTGCGAAACTCGCTTGTCGCTGTATGAGAAAAAGTTAAGGGAGAGCGGAGGCTCTTTCGTTGTTTCCACAATGGACGCTGGTCTCGAGACGAAACTGCGTTTCGCGTAACTGCAAGTATAGGAGGGGTCGGCGTAATCGCACCTGAGTCCCAAACGCTTTGTATCGAAAAAGATTTCTGGCCTGCTACGGATATCAACTGCATTTCTAGAGTGAAAAAGAGTGAAACGAACGTCGTCGATACATGACGCGTGTGCAACCGCGACAAGGCACGGGGACGCCCACCCTGCTTACCGCACCGTGGTCTTGAAATCCGTTGAAGTCAAACACGGGGCATCCGCTGAAGCGTGACGAGCTAGTCAGACTCTTCACTGCCTCAGATGAGGACAAATGTAAGGTGACGGCCAGCCACCGGGGTGAGCAAAACTGCCCAGCAACAGGAAGGCCTCCGGGAGGGCCGCGTTCGTGTCTTGAGCGGGAGGAGACAGCAGGCGGGAGCCTATGTGGCCACCACATGTCATCGAGACTCGAAGAGAAGCCGTGGCTGGACATGCCCTAGCAGGAGAAGGTGGTTCACATAATCAACCGAGGTTCTTCATTCTCTTGATCGCCGAGCACAGTGGCCAGTCCGACTAAGCACCAGGGACAAAAGGCTGGAAAGGTAGTCCGGAGGAGTCGACCCCCGGTAGTTCCCCTTGTTGGGGGTGCTGGGGAGAGGCGATGTGCATCTACGTCGGGGATTGCAGTCTGGCAAACCCGTCCGTGGGATACCTGTGCGCCCTTTTGTCCCGTGCAGGCCAACCAAGCGAACAAGAACATCTACAAAAAACCAGCAGCCCTACGCCGGTACGGGCGTAACGTCTTGACTGCAGCCGAACGATCAACTGTGTACCGGAACCAACAGTAGGCAAGGTTGTTTTGATGACCGCAGTTTTGGAATGCGGCATCTAGTCAGAGTAAATCACTTCCGCCGTCTCCCTCCGAGTGTGAGTAGGATCACAAGGGCCGAAACGGTTAGAGAGCCTACCTCGCTACCTCCTACCTTGCCGAGGAGTGTGGCACTAGCGCCTTTGTAACCATGCTTCTGGAATCTAAGTTTGTTGCATACTTTGACCTCAGACACCTGCAGGTGGCAAACCACTGGAGAAACGCGAATTATCTCGGAGGCCTTCACACGTTCTAAAAAAGTAGGCGCTGAAGGGGAGCAATGCATGTGGTGCAACCACGAGCCACGAGTGCAACCGTCTAACACTTCAGAGTCTCGACCGCAGTACATAGCGGAGAGTGACTAGCGAAAGAGCATGATCGAAAACAAACTAGGCCCGCTATATATTTCGGGCTAGGGCAGACTTCCTCCTCAACGAGACCTACACATACATGAGGGACACAGTCTTCAAAGTTTACGCGAAGCTTAGGCTGCCGGGGACGGGCGTTTCCACTTGTCGAGTTTCTACCTGTGTTTTGGCCCGCTCGGCGCGTCTTCACACGTACCGGGGTGCAGTGTAAGACATACGAAGAAGAATTGAGACCGACACCCCATAACGCAGGCAGAAAGTGTACGTCCCACTTCTTTTCTCGTCATCGATTTGTGTGCCCTCTGGAGAGGGCGAGGGCTCCATTGTGCTGGCTTTTTAGCCGATGCTTCAACAGTACGTCGACCAGCCGCTGCCGCTGGTCCTTCTGGCTGGACGAGGACATTGCCACCACTGCCGGAATGATGGACGCGGAAATGGGGCCACTGCAGCGACATAGTGCCCCCTTCCCCGCCTGTACGGTGAGGAACAGGCTGAGCCCTCCTGGTTCTGCGCTAGTGCTCACGGCTGTTCTGGAAGAGGGCCATGCTGATTTGCCTAACCAGCTCCGCGGTAGCTGCCGTGGGAAGACTTTACTTGTCATGTGTTAGCCCTGTTTGTGGCTTCCACTGCGCCTCTATCATGTGGATCAGAGGCTAGAAGCGAAGAGGGCTGGCGGCTTATCGATTTATACGAAGGAACGGACCAGCTGGTATCTACGGAGGGTGGCCGAGGTTCCTCCGTAAAACAGAACAGGTTGACCTGATCCCGATGAAAGATGCTACAAGTGGCTTCACGACATCGCTTTGCTGAGGCCGGAAGGCAGTAACATCAGCAGCCGCCGCATCAGGCGCAAGCCTTCGCCCTTTGAAAGCAGTGGCTGCACGCCTCCCTAATTGCGCTTTCCCCTTAGCGTCCGCTCCAGGGGGTCGGGGGGGTCCGGCCGGTCGTTGGGAGTGCCCGCTATACCCCTCTTCGGGGCGGGTGGAGAACGGTGACTGTCCCCCTGTGTGCCGACAAACCTTCACGAACTGGACGACGCAAGCCGCAACTGATGGCGTCACGACCAACTTCGTTGCAACACACACCTTCGCAGCCACCAGCTCCGTAGAACGCGGCCAAGACTGGTTCCTACACTTCCGGGAGAAGGCCGCCGAGGCCTGGCGAGTATCCAGCCACAGCTCCGCATTAGATCACGAAGACGAAACGAAGGGTATCGAGGCAGTGCCAGGGACAGAAGCCAACAGTTCGGGCCGTGAACCGTGTTACTCCACTGAAACGCAACGCTGCAGTAAAAGCGTTGAATTACGCCGATCCCCGGACACATTTGGACAGAACTGTCCCGTCTAGACACGACCTTACCGGGATTTCACGCAGTTCACTCAGCAGTTCACCCAGTGAGGACTGCAGACCCGCCTAGCAGTTGAAAGCGATCGGCGCTCTTTTTGGCTAGACAGGGCTAGAGCACCGCGACGGCGGACAATCGTAGTCATTCATTTCTCTAGACACTGAGTGTGGCTGTGAGAGCGATGAAACGGCAGCCCGTGTCGCGGGCCATTTCTTTTTGTCCAGTCTACCTGCGAATCAAATCGCTTAGGTGGCACAGTTGGTTTTCCGGAGAAGACCACTTCTCCCAAACCAAGTGGCATGAGGACACGTTCCGGCTGCGCCGACCGCGTAAAAATGACCACCCCGGGGTGAAGCCACTACGACCGCTCACACGGGCATTTGAAGTTTCTCCCCTTTACGTCCTCCGACAGATGACAAGACCCCTAACGTTTTTTTTAAGGGTCTTCACACCACTTCGTGCCTCTACAAGCCTTCTGAGTGCTGTTCGAGCGCGTATTAAGCGGATGCTTTAATGTTCCTGCACTGGCCGGCAGTGCACACGGACCGCCTGTCTTTGTTTCCAAGCCTCTCCGAAGAGGAACTCGCGGGGGTTCTGTATCTTGAGACCCCTTCTGCTGGCGTCGTGCGTGGTGATATTACTGGCTTGTTCACCAGGAGATGGCATTTTCTCCCTCCACTGTTTTTTGATTGTTCACCGGCTACGCGTTGGAACCCATCTGTTTGTCCACAGCCCAGACTCGACTTCCGTTTTCGGCTACCGTGGGCAAGGCCTAGGCTGCGCGCGTGACCAGTTCTGTATCGACAGTCCTCTGCACTAATGTTTTGCTTTTCTCGCCTGTGAAGGACCAATACCTTCAGAACAAGGAATGTCTTGTCCAAGGAGTGAGAGTTCGGAGTTCGGTCAATTCTAGTGGGAGAAGAAAAGTCGCCGAGATACACAACAAGCCGAGAGCAACATTGATAGCTTAAAGAGAGCTGGCAAAAGTGTCTGCAGTTGTTTTCCTGGTGGCTCCTCCATAAGGGCAGCGAGGGCTAGTGTCGCTCCGTGTAGCCCAAAGAACTCAGTTGCGTGTAAACTCCTTTCAGTGCCATTGTCGGCGTCAGGGTAGCTCCGGATCCAGGATTGCCTCGGGAACTGGGCACTCGTAGAATATACCTTTTCTCTTTGGCAAGCTAGACCAGATACAGTGCAATTCCGTCTTTCGGGGAGAAAAGAAAGGTGCAAAAGAGAGCTGCAAACGGACATTATGGACTCAACTTTACTTCTGTCCCCTTCTGGGGCACGTGCTAGTGAACCTTGTCAGTCTTTCACCCGAGATGCTGCGCAACTATCGGCCCCCATAAACGTCCCAGCTTTTAGCCCTGTGTTCGCGATCTCGCGCTCAAGCTTGCCAGAACAGCATGTCTATTCAGGTGTCCAGCCTGCCTCCCTAGGGTGCTTCCCTTCGTCCTCTCCCCTTTCCTGTTCTTCCACACTGACTAAACCCCCGCTCTCGTCGTCGTCACCTGCTGTGGGACTCCAGGACGCGTCCTGCGCCGCCGGGCCTTCTATAGCGAGTCAGGGATGGAAGGTATCGCTCACTGGCCATGTGGGACGGGGTTCGTCTTCTTCCATGCCGTCTTGCCGACAGAACACTTGTGGCCATGACGCAGAGGCAGTTGGAGAGTCGGCTTGCTCGGACGCAAGGCATAACAAGCCGCCTCTTTCGTACGACGGCTTCGGGAGACCTCTCAACCGTCCATGCAACTCAGGTATGTATCCAGGGGAAGAGAGAAGAGATTCTTCAGTGCCGAATGATCTCTCTCAAGACGCTTCTTCTTACTCTCGCCAGATCTCCTCTCACTCTGATGCCACCACGCGACCCTCTCTTTCTCACTGTACGTTGGTTCCTTCTCCTCATGAAAACCCCATCGGTTATCGGAATCTAGAGCAGTTCCTTTCCGTTTGTCTTCAACGGTATGCGCACATGTCCAAGAGCCAAGAGCGTGCAGCGTGTATGTGTCTTTTCAATGCTATTCATCATGCCATATCGAGGTATAATAATGTCTTAAAGAAATGGGCTTTTGTACGCTGGCATGTTTCCTCCGTATTGGCAGCCGGCTCGCCAAAGAGACGAAGAGATCACACTCCTGAGTTTTGCAATTCACGAAGTCTGCCTCTCTTACCTCGTGAAAAAACCGGATGTTCTCCTCCCGTTTCTTCACATGAGGAATCTAAGGGGACGGCTGGGACAGGCGAGTGTTTCAGTGATCACGCGCTCTTGCAGTTTCTCCGGCATCATCTCTCCCACACCAATGGTAGTGGCCCTTCAGTTGTGAATTCCCAACCGCAAAATGTCCAACCGTCTACCAAACCGAGTTCTCATCGCCAGACTTCGCCTCTGCAACGAACAGAGGGAGACGCATCTCAGAACAGATTCGCCGCTAATACACGGGTAGAGAGTTCTCATCCAGAATCGGAGACAGGAAGGGCCTCTGCGTGTATGTCAGCAGGTATTCGTGCGAGAGTCAGTGGTAGTTGGACTGGGCTCCCGAGTGTGAAAGGGGCCGTTTTTTTAAAGAACTCGTCTCGCGTCGCTCAAGGTGAGGGACCGAGGGACTCAACCGTCAAAACAGTACAGAAAACTGTCGTGTCTCAGCACACCTCTACGA
Organism: Cystoisospora suis; assembly: GCF_002600585.1. Taxonomy (NCBI): domain Eukaryota; phylum Apicomplexa; class Conoidasida; order Eucoccidiorida; family Sarcocystidae; genus Cystoisospora; species Cystoisospora suis. Next base: position 22,489 of record NW_027153224.1, read on the forward strand.
CAGCGGGCAGTGCAGCTGGGATGGCGCGCAACTCAGTGTCAAGCCAGGCACATCAGGAAATCGTGGGTGGTGGAAGACGGGGCGTCCAGGGTGTTTTAGCTGCAAGGCCGCTCTCGAGGGGAGGCAAAGCTAGAGTATTGCCGATGAACGACGGGGGTAGACTCTCGGGACGACGCACGAACATACCTGCTGTCTGGGATCGGTCTCTCAGAAGTATGGACACTACCGCTGGTCAGGTGCTTCCAAAGAAAGGGCAGCCTCAGGGGAAGGAAACCCACTTGTTCGTGGCGAGCTCGGGGGAATGCACTCGGGAGGCTCACGCCACATCGGATGCTGGCCGGCAAAATCATGCAGTTGAAAAGAAAGCAAGAGACTGCGGCAGTTTTCCAGGGCCAAGCAAAAAACAGACGACTGGCGGGACAGGCACCGTACCAAATAGTCTCGCGTCCGGGGATCGAAAGTATGTGAGCCCTTGTGCCAGTAAAACGAGCGGTCAACAGGGCCTAGATATGCCCGTACAAAGGAGACAGCATACACGAGGAGAGAATATCTTCAATTTGCTTGAAGCAGTTGCCTCCGCTCTTTGCACAAGGTCCCAGGAAAGGGCGGCGAAGACGGTCTCAACGGATACCCTACCTGCTGTGCGACCGAGCACCACTGAGGTGGAAACGTTCTCCGACAAGGGCGGTGGCCGGGGCACGGCACAGGGCAATACGAATACCCAAGGAGAAGCAAGTAGACACGGAGCGAGAATCGAACAGCTTGATGAGACGGAAGGGGTAGGGGGGGTAACGCAGCATCACCCAGAAGCAGATAAAGGCATCAGGGAAATCGGCGCATGGCCTGATGAAGAAGAATCTTTAGCGTCTGCTACAATAAAACTAAGAACGCAGACGTAAGTAGGCGGACGCAGTACCTGCTGCGTACGACTGAAAAAACAGTGTAAACGTCTGCATGCGTGCAGGTGCGTCGTGTTTGTTTTTAACGTGACCGCGTATGTACGCGTACAGGCCCCTGGGATCTATGCGTGAGAGAGACTCTATTCTGAAACTCGTGGCTCCTTGGAGAACCTTTGTCCGGTCGGTGAGTTCAAGTGCGTGCACGGGTGTGCAGATTTTTTCTTTGTTCCACTGTCCACGTGTATCTAAATACGTTTCCAAACTGAAGGGTATATACCCGGAGGTGTATGTGGACCGCAACTGGAGAGGAGGAAGGTGGAGCAGATTGTGCGTTGTAGGTATACTTGAAGACCAATACACTGCCCCCATCTGATACAGGCCCACATAAACTTCAAGGGCCTCTACTCGTCTCTCATACCAGCTCGGACATCACGGCGTGTGCCTCTTGTTTCCGCTTGTTTGATGTGCATTTGCAGATTGTCAGTGATGGCAGCCTCATTGCTTAGCAGGGACTACGAGTCATTCTTCACTGATCTCAAGGGGTACACGACTTCGGATATGTCCTCGCCTCCGTCTGCTCCGCCTTCCTGTTCTATCGAGTAAAGCTTACTTCTGTGTACACAGTCGGGACCTCATGACTTGACTGTTTTGCCGGCGCCTGGCATCCGAGATATTGCAGCCGTCTTGTTTAGGCAGCGCCTTTTAGACGGAAACAAGACCGGTGCAATCAGGGTTTCATTCCGCTGACCGGTAGCTCCGCTTATGTCTCGACTGTCTTGGATTCCGAAGAGACGCGAACAACGCCGGAGGTATGTGTGAGTGGCCGGGTGCGTCTCCCATCCGCCCCTGTGGATTATGAGTACCTTACTTGAATCGAATCTGCTCCATTTTCGGTGTCAAGCCCATGAAATACTTAGAGAAAAAAAGGACGAGGAGAGGACCTCAGAAAGGCACTTACTCTCGTTTCAGTAGGCAACCGGGAGAACATGTATGCTGCGTTTGTCTCCCGCTTGTATGCTGTGCGCACGTAAGAGAGTGTCTGATACCAGTTAGTGTTCGTGCCGCACCTTGAACCAGACGTATACTGCAGAAGAATTGAGAAGATATCGGTCGATGTCTGATTCCTCATTGTATGCGAAGAAACAAGCAGCACCTACCTTTGATAGCACGGTACTCGTTATGATTCCAGGAGACCGGTTCGTTCCTAGATGATGCGGAACTTTAGATGTTAGTACAGCAGCGAACAGCAAGCGGCACTCCTTTCAAGTGCCGGCAGCGCGCGAATAAGAGGAGGCAGGCACATCGTGCAGAATAAAAGGAGTGACTGGCATCAGGCGAGAAAGTAAAAGTCTTGACTTTCCTGTTCTGCAGCAGCTAGGGAAGTGGCCGCTCCACCACCGACTGGCCCGGTACTTCTTCCAAGTTCACGACGAAGATGTGGTGCTTCTAGCCGGATCATGCGGCCTGCTCACGTGGACTCTTCTTCAAGCTAGCTGACTTGGACAGGCCCGGTCATGGAGACTGACCTCTCAGTCATCCGTGGGCACGGCCGTACTGCATGCTAAGGAAAGTGCGTGGTATCGGACCGGCAGGCTGCTCTGGTATATGCAAGTAGTGTACGCGGCAACACCAATAACTCCTCCCGGCTGTAGTGAGCGCACCGTTACCGACAGGGCGATACCGTTCCCACCAGCATGGGTAGGACGTTCCCGACGCCTCAGGTGAAACCAAGCGAAGCATAGGGTTTTTAGCCTCGCGCACGTCCGGTCACGTGATACATTGCGGACCCGACCCGGCCTAGTCTGTGTTTGTTTCTGCGCATACCACACGCGCCCTGCACGTAGAGCGGCTGCAAGCAAGCCGCCCCCGGAACACCTGAATTTTCTTATCTTCAAAAGGATTTATCTTGAAAACATCTCAACACTACCTGTGGCCACCACTGTCGAACCTCAAAAACCATATCGACCGACTTTAGACAAAGCCACAGGACAAGAAACACAACTGAAGTCCCACATGAAGAACGCACTGACTGTGTCTGAGGCAAGTGAACTTCGCCTTCGCTCGTTCGCCAAGCAAGCACAAGCACTGCTGGACGACACCGACGCACTTGAGCCCCTGATCTACGTCATTCTCCCACCCTACTCACATCTACCACGCGGAAAGCGCGCAGGCACCCAATGCAAATATAGGAGCCCAGCCTTGGTCTGATTTTCTACTCAGAACAAGTCGTCCCCTACAGGCTGAACTACAGCATTGCAGCGCCCCTCGAGGAACTTGAAATATCCATTGGTACACGCGCGATACATGTCTACCAAGTTTCGAACGACTGCGACTCCGTTTCCGCCACATAAGGCCCTTTTGGTTGTTTTCGCCTCCCCCATCAGAGATGTGCTGGACTTCGCAGGAGGGTTCAGACAGTGCGCCTGATTCGCCATGTCACGTTCGTTGACTGCGTTCTCTTTGTCACCTACCATATCTCTCTGTATACCCTTCCAGGACGAGCAATCCGCTGCCGAGGCACCGTGCTTATCCGCCTTTTCGACAGGGACTTTGTCCGCCCCATCTTCTCTTTCTTCCCTTATATCTTTTTCTCCGGCGCTACCTGCCAAAGTGTCTTTCTTTTGCTGGCGTTGCCGTAGCGCGGCAAGCACCGAGTGGCCTCCAGAGGCCATACCGTTGGTGCGCACCTCATCAGCATCTTGGGCTGAGCGTTTTACCGGGAGTTTGTGGATTATGCACCCGTACCTAGAACGCAGCACAGGCGACAACACACTTAACGCGGGACAGTGCGAGGTTACTGGTGCCTTCAGACAAGTAAGCTGTCAGAGGTCCTGCAAACCCTGAGACGGGTACTGCTTCACGATAGGGGCGGAACTTAGCTCCACGCACTAGCACACAAAAACGTGCCGCTTCAATGGACTGACACTTCGCCACATGTCTTTCCAAAAGGCAAGATGAAGAAAACTCATTCTTCGGCTCGGCATTGAAGACAGGATCTCGACTTACAGTGGCCAAATCCCCGTTTTCCACATGAAGCGGGAAAGCCACACTCAATCACATCGAAGACAGAGGCAGATGTCCGACTACGTATGCAGCACTCATACCAGGGAAGAGCGATAACAGACACGTTTCTACCGCACCGCCAGAGCTGCCCCGCGCCGGGATTCTCTAACGCTGAAACGGAGAGACACCGTAACGCACGCTTCACCAATGGTATGTCATCCGCGTGTTGACGGTATGGCCAATGCGGGGTCAAGAGTTACTCAATGTTGATATCTCGCGACTGAGCTTTCACCCGCGCGTCCAGGATAGGGTCAAGGCTGGCCCAGGCGTCTGGTTTGTTGATATCAGCTTTGTTTAGCCGTACCAAAGCACATCGATTGGTAAGCCGTGCTGTTTGCAGCAGAGAGCCACACTTCTGCAGAGTGATCAGCCCACCTTGCCAGAGCCTGGGAAACCTTTTGCTGTTCGGCGAGAAAGGCATCAAGTGTTACTCGTTGGAATCGAAGGGCTACCTTGTCCTGCTCCTGTCTGCCTTTCCCTCTCGCCTGCGCACCATGTGCTCCTTTCTTCTTCAGGATACCAGCCTCTCCCACACTTTCCCCGTCTGCTCCACACGAGTCGTCCTCAAGTAAGACGTCTTCGTCCGTGGTCCTCTCCGCTTTCCCTCTGCAACGATTCACCTCTTCACAAATCTCTAGTCCGCGATTCTTCTCAGTGCAATCCAGTTCACTGGGACTTCTTTGCCGACGCGAAATGACTGGGTCGCTGAATCTCATAAAAGCTTTCCATCCATTCTGTCGAATAACGGCAATCGCTTCCGTAAGAGCTCCTCCAGAAGTGGTGAACGGAATATCTGGTTGCACAGCTGGTTTCTTCAGATCTTTTTCCCGTGTTTTTTTCCCCTTCTTATCGGTTTTCTCTACACGCAACAAACCACCCCCGCCCACAGGAAGGTTCCCCCCTCCTAGCTGTCTTTGTGCTTCAACAGCGAGCCCAGCTACCCTACCAGATAAACCGGCCAACGGATGTCTAATTGAGAGAATGAAAACTTCAGGGTTGTCCCGAGCTCCCTCCTCCTGCTTCGCTTCGCCTGCGGGGACTCGCAGCCCTGAAAACATCATGCCACTGCTGGCGCTACTGCGAGAGCTGTGGTACGAAAGGTCCCGAGATTGAAAAGGGGCCGGCGACAAGAGTGATCCAAGAGCGAGACCGGGGAGTGACGAGGCCCCAGCTGGCCCACCCCCAGGAATCGACGATCCTCGATCTGAACCTCGACGGCGAAGCTGCTGATGGAAGTGAAAAGACTGCTGGGTACGGCAATCGGCTAAAGAAACGAGCAGATGGATCGGCGGCTCCAAACAATAGCTCGTTGTAACTCCCTGGGCTTTTGACAGCTCCCTCGTCTATGCGGACAGGGCGGAAGAGACAGAAACAGGTCGAGAAAGAAGATGAAACCCGGTCCTATTTCACTGCAGAGAAAAGCATGCCGCCGCAACACGGAGCCAGGAAAGCTTGCGACCTCGCCTAGGTCCTTGGCTGGCCTTGTCTGCGTTCTCAGATAGGAGAAAACTGAACTGCTCACAGTTATCCAGTATTCAAAAAGGTTCTGCTATTCGAAACTACAACATTAAGCCAGAAGTCCACCCACTACTAAGTATAAAGCAAGAAAGCCGTAGATACGTCAATAAGTCACGCAAGTATTCAGCAGAGCAGAGAAGTCATAGCCGCTGATTAACGACTGTGTGATTCGATCACGTCTCTAGAATCAGCAGAGTGTCACTTACTTCAGTCTCCCCGCGTACTTCAACGAAAGTCACGCCGTACGCCGTCATTAATGCGGCGATCCGCGTCATAACTGTGATACCTTTCGGTACCATCGTGAGTCCTTGATATTCTCCGAAGCTGGACACTTCTCTCCCTGGAAAGTCCCAACGGCCCTGGATGCCTCGCTGTGCCTCTCTTTTACCTCCGAACTTACTGCGAACGCCGCCACTGCGCGGGCCACTACTGTGGGCTGGGCCGTAGAACGAGGAGGACTCCCAGGACGAGGTATCATACGAAAAGAGGGGACCAAGTGCGATACAATCCAATCTGACTCCAGGCGCCGCCCGCACGAAGTCTGTCAAGTACAACAGGATGACAGGCCAGGGGAAGGAAAGCGAATGAGACGTCAGAACGACGCACTCCTAGAACCACGACGGCCTGTAACCAAGCTTTTTGAGGTGACGTCTGTTCAAAAGACAGCACTTGAGCAGCGGCGAAGCAGGCTAGCAGGGCCTCAGAACAACTCAGACCATCAGTCCGGGGATGCGGTTTTGTTGAACACAGACGTAACGAATGTCTGTTGTGACAGAACGCGAGAAGAAGTATCTTCCCCTAAAATGGAGACTGCCCAAAGAAAGCAGTTCAGTGAAAATGACTCACATCACTTTCGAGAAACCGGAATGGAGGCCGTCCGCGGAATCGGAGCCATACTGAGCGTTAACCGATATCTCCTAGAACAAAAGCTTCAAGCCATTTCTAGCACAGTGGTAATTTAGCGATCTAGATGTAACCTTGTGGGACTGACGGAAGATCTGCGATGATACAATAGCTTGAGAAGCACCGCACGGCTGTATGTTGAGTGTTTTGCGTTGCTATCCCTGTCCTTGTTGCTGGGTGTGAAAGCACAGAAACACATGGACGGTGTAGCAGGGAGGATGAATGAATGTGCATCTTCAGCACGCGTAGGGTCTGGCGTGTCGGCGGTGCAATGATTGATTCTGATATATCTATATCACTGCAGACTAATGAACTCTCTGCTCCGTGCATGCGAGTTGTGGTTCATTGACCGGGACAAACGCCATGACCGTCGCGTCTACCCTCTTCGGCTGAAGCAACGTGCTAGGTAGATAACTAGCTATACAGAAAGGTATACAGAAATCTATACGCGTACACAGATCGAAAGCTAGCGCACCTCGGAGCGCAGAGGCTACTTCCTTAGCATTCGCCTCCCTCGACATCATGTCTGGCCCTGCCGCTTTACTGCTCCACCCATGCTGCGCGTACGTTTTCCTGTTGCCACCTGCTAAATCTTTCTTCAGTGGTGCCATCTTCGAAAAGTCGCTGCCGTACGAAGGGACAACTAAGCGAACCAGTTCACTGGCCGTTTCTCGGAGGAACGTCGAACGCAAGATGTCTGAGCACCATCCTCGAGCACTTGCTCCGATTCCTCCATGTCCCCCTGCTCCGCCTCCCCATTTCGAATCTTCTGGTTCTCCCGCGTGACCGGCGCCTGAGAGACTGGGCGACGGCATAGTGGAAACAGGCCCGTTGGAAAAACGGCGAATCTTAGAAGAGGAAGAAGCAAGAGCGGTTATGGCAGATAAAGATGCCTGCCGTTTTACGCGCCAGAATCGGTGCATGCATAGGGCAGGAGTAAGAAAGCCGGAGGCGCTAACGCCGCTGTAGAAGGTTCGGCTGGCAGAAGTCGCACAAAACCGGGAAGCAAACATACAAAAAGCGAAATAAGACCTGCCCGAGGCACTTGATGCCTCCGTCTCAAAAGAATTACTCGAAAGATGAAAAGCGAGATGTGAGAGAGATACCGAGGAATCTCCGAACGCCAGGAGTTCTATAGGCAAAGACACACCATGGCACGCGAAAAAAAAGTTCGGGACAAGAAAAAGGAGGAGGTGTTAAGCAGGAAATTCAGGATCTCTTCATCACCACTGACAAGCGGACGGTGGCATACAGATGGGAGTCTGCGCACTTGGTGCTAGCTCGGTGTCCTCGGGTGAGAAAACGATTACTCATCGAGATGCATGTGGTGAGGAGAGAAACAGGTACCACACACTACTTCCTCGATGACAGAACCCGCAGAGGGACAGGACACACGAAGACTAGTTAACCGGAAGAGTCCGCAGTGGCTGGGCTTCATGATAATCCGCCCCTTGCCAGAAAGATTGGGCCAGTCTGTAGTTGAGGAAAGATGATGGTTTTACAGCATCTGCTGAGACAGAAGCTGTAAACGCATTACTTCTCCATCAGGTACGACACTCTAAGAAAGAAAAATTTGTCAAACGACAGGAAGACGAGTATACAGTGGAAAAGGAGCACACTACAGGCGTATATGCCTGGTAAGTGCAAGTACTAGCTACGTATACCACGCACAGAAAGAGTTCACTGAAACCTGCTGGGGCCCTGCCCTGCCAATCTATCTGTCCTCACTTGCCCTAGAATGGTTGCGCTTCCTCTCTTTTCTCTTCTGTTCGAAGTGCCAGAACGCTGAGAGGTTTGAAGAATTTCTTTAGCTACTCGGACCCACACAAGATACTGGGACCGACGACTTGTAAATCCTAACGTACAGACAGATGAGTACAGTAGACATTCTTATGGAAGAACGGATCTGAAAGGCCAATGTTACGCTTGTCTCAAAACTCTACATCTCGTCACCTCGGGAAAGCTTGCAGTACAAAACACGGAAAAAAACACTGCGACACCTAAAGAAGTCGGCGCCAGTTCGCACTGGGAATCAAGCGCCGGACCGAGCGGCGTTGTGCTGTTCCCGGACTGCCCTTCCACTGGTATCGCGATGCAATACTACGTACGGGGCCGCGGATATACAGAGTACAATTAGGAAAGATCAGATAAGACTGTGACATAAAAAGACCAGCAACGGCACTTGCGGAGTCAGGCAAGTACCTGCGTCACCTGATTCCGACTTAAAGCCAAATTGCAAACGTTATGTCTTCGCTTCACTGTACCGTACCTGTGCCATAAGCGAGTTTATCCAGCGTCCAGTCATTCTGCACTATCTGTAGACAGTGGCACGAGAAAAGAGGGAGAGCGGGCCGGTGATGCAGCAGCTGGGCAGCTTCGTCAGCATATGTAAACAGCTATATAGATACCGAGAAAGTATACCACGTACACAGAGATATTTATGTGAACTTCGAAGTACACACGCAGCTTCATGACCTGTCTCCGTGATGGGAGACTTTAGGCAACACCAAACAGTGCGAAAAGGGAGTTCCGGGTAGGAGGCGGGGCAACATCGAAGATACTAGTGAGCTTGCGCCACTCAAAAAAAAATCAAGAGATACTGCATGGAAGACAATCAAGAGTGGGTGCGCGTCTTCCGCCCGCGGCGTAGGACAGAGGTAGGAAACGGACAACACAGCACCGGACCGCCGTCGGCGTACTACGATGACAGAGAGGGTGCCGACACCACGAGCAACTTACAGTACGCTAAGATAAAAGAACACGAAACCAAGTGGAGCATGCGCCTTCTGAAACAGCTGATGCGTCTCACTGGCGGCGGAAAAGAAGACCGGACTCTGGAATGGAGCATGATTTGCCTGCGCGTCCAACAAGTCAATCGTTCTCATCGTGGAGTGAATCTAATTGTACGCAATAACGAAGAGAGAAAAAGACCTCTGTATGTCAACCTCTGAGTGAGTGCATAGAGAGGGAGTATGCCCTTCGAGGGGGTTCAACGCCTAAGCACGCAAAGTTATCTTGCAAGCCCATGGGTGCCGTTGACAGAAGTTGAGAGACGGGGACTTTTTGGGACGGGAGAAGAAATACCTGAGTGAAGTTCTCTTGAAGTAAGGCAGGCGCCAGCTGGGGATCAACGGCAGGCGCGAAAGAACAGAGAGTCTCCGAAAACGAAGTTTGAGAAAGTCTGCCCTTGGTCCTCCTTTCATCAGACGATCCAGCGCGTTTCCTGATCACATGAAAGAAGCTATACTCGCTGTAGATCGGGCTTTGTCGGAACTTCAGATATCATTTATGCTCTATATTCGGACTGTCCAACCCGACACGAACAAACGCGGAGTCTACAAGAGCAAGTGACAAGACCTATATCTCCCTCTGGCAATGAGTGACACGAGGACCTTACCACGGTGTAAAGACGAACCGCACAAAGTCCTGGACATGCATTTCTCGATCTTTTCCCCAAGAAAAAGCTTCGACGTCTTCTTGTTGGAGCCTTCTCATCCCCGAGCGTAAAGCCTTCCTAGGAGAAACCGAGAACGACATCATCGCCCATGTACTAGAGTGACGTCGGGGCAGAAACGGGCTGACTCCCAACCCTGAAGTAAGCCTTTGAAACTGGGCCTCTCTGCCAAGTATGTGTTTGCAGCTCCTTTCAATAGGGGGACAGGGCGGGTCCGCTTTTGCAACTTGAAAAAAGGTATAGAAATAGACCCCGCAAATGTACACCCCGCGTATTTGAGAAGCCGGGAGAAACGACTTTTGGCGTGCCAGCAGATGTAAAAGGCTCCAAGCGGGCTGCTACTGGCACAAACGATTCTCCATGCTTGCCTTTCACCAGAGAAAGACGCTCGATGCCCTCCCGGAATGTTTTGAAGAGTCACCACCGAATACGCAGTCAGTCACCCGGACCAGACTGAAGACCCCCGTTCTATCATCGGCAGGTGAGTGCAGCTGGTACATATTTTCCTAGATGCTGACAGGCACGAGAATCAGAGCCACTCTATTGGTTGAGGTGATATGGGTAGTACGGAGACGGGAACACACGTGAATTCATGGTCAGAGGTGTCTTTCGCTTACTTCGTAGCTTACCAGGGAGAGAGGCATGTCTCTAACAGTGTGTGCGCTCAGATATCTTCCTGCATGTTCTAGGACGTATATGCCGACGATACGTGAGGCGGTGTTACGCTATACTACCTGTTTTACCTGGAGATGAAGTATAGGCAATTAATGCACGCACGGATATCTCCATCAAAGATGTCTATGACACGGTCCAGAAGTTCCCGATCCGCAGTGAAGCCGTTGAGGGACAAAATTTCTTTCAGTCGCTCCGCGATGGCAGATGCGGGAGGGGGGCTCAGGTTAAGAATTTGCGCGACCTCACGCAGCGGCCGTAGAGTCCGAGAGTAAAGATTGTTGCAGATGCATATGATAGGCCTGGAGGAAAAAGCGTACTGAAAGAAAATCGGACGCGGATGTTGTCGGTGCTGGTTTAACCGTATAGGCGGCGACTCGAGCAAATGACTGCTCATTTCCCATGAAAAGCGACTGTATTATTTGGGAAGGACAGCTGACTCTTCACTCGTTCACGCCACCCAAAACAAATATATCCCCCAAGGGACATACTATCACTACTTAACACGCAAGTTGGAAGTGCGAGCAACAGAATGAAAGTGCCCAGCTCTACTGAGCCAAGGGGAGCCCGGCTACTTGACGAAGGGATGAGGGAAGTGTCGAACAACAACCCCCCCGACTTTGGGAAGAGCAACGGTCAATACACGCCACTACCTATACACACAACGGCATACAGTGGTCTCAGAGCCGAGTGTGAGGCCCTCGACTCCTGCACCACATCTAGTGTACATATATATACATAGATATACATACATGCACAACGTACAGACACCCAAGCACGCGTGTGCACGAAGCGCAGTGCGTTCGCTCGCGGATAGTGAGACGGACTGTTGAAGACCGAGACATTCGACACTGCTCCCTCCTTGAGAGACGCCGTCCTTTCTTTTTGGCGGAGAAGGAGAAGCGGACGCTTAAGTCACAGTGGAAGCAGCGTACCTTCTGATAAAAGGTCTCCCCTTGGCGTCTCTTTTCTTCACCAACTTCGCAATCACCCCTACGACCGTCTCGCTTTCCTCGTCATCGCCGCCACGTCCTCCCGCGTTCCCCGACGCTGCACCGTCAATCTCGTCCACAATAAGCAGGATCGGCTTTGCAGTCTTCCGCATCTCCGCCACGCAGCCGGTGGACGGATCATTTCTATTCCTCATTCCCTTCTTCTCTGCGCCACTTGCACGCACCATGTCCGGTCTACCGCTGCTGCGAACGGAAAGAGACTCGGCGTTTTTGGACTTGTTTCTACTGTGGAAAAAGCTATCTGCTCCAGTTACGCAATTCATAACAACAGGCAGCAGAGTGGAACGAGAGCGCTCGTCGCTTCCGTTGATCTCTACAACATCGAAGCCAAAATGCCTTGCTGCCACGTGCGCGAGCGTAGTCTTTCCTACACCCGGGGGACCTCCCACCAGCAAGAGCTGTGAACAGAAGGAAAAGCACAACCCAAAGAACCGGCACGCCTTTGACTAGGAGATGGAGCCCGCAGATAAGACGAAGAAAGGACATCACATGCGACATCGGAGGTCCGCAATTCGACGTCACTGCTCAGATACAGTCCTATGGCGACTATGACGTCCGAAGGCAACCTAACTACAACTGACAGGAGAGAAAAAGAACCACCGGGAAAGGTGGTGAAACGAACAGACACTAGGTGAGATTGCGGGCGCCGAAAGGCTTTTGAAAAGCCACCTCATCAAAAGGAGCCGGCAGCACGAGTTATACGCAGTCGAATGAGACGCGTCGTACGTGACGGACAAGAGACTCTTGGGAAGGTGCAGGCCAACGCGGTTCCTTTGTCAAAGGCATCTCACGAAAATAAACAGTCTCGTCAAGCTTCAGATACAGTACAAGCGCCTGATAAGCCAAAGCCCAGCCCGAACCCCAGTGCCGTATCACGTTTTTACAAAGAAGGCGCTGGAAGCTTGAAAGCGACAGGAGAATAAGAAAAGCTAAACCTGTCCTAAGTCTGCGCAACAACCAGCGTGCGATCTGGCCATTGCCCTGTAGCCCCCGCTCGTACAGCCCGGTAGTTGACATAATGTTTCCGAGTAGAAAAGACAGAGTGGAGTGGCAAGAGAAATGGGATGCATCAAACTAAAACGTACGGAGACCATGGGAGTAAGACAGCATCACCCCGCAAAGAGATTGAACCCTCCCGATCTTCAGCAACTGACACCCCCGAAGACACGCACGCCATCTTACCCGAGGCAACATATCCTCTACCTCAGTAACTGCTGTTGACTTCGTATTCTTGCTTTGGTCTTCGTCCTTCGCTTTCGCTTGAGGACCTCTGTATCCCTCCAAAGACATTCCCGCGCGCTCTGCCTTCTGAAGCTTTTTCGAGTTTTCTTCCTTCCGGATCAAGCGGAGTTGCCACTGTCGTAACCAAGTGAACACTGAGGTGTTCGTCGATGCACTAGTAAGGAGATCCGCGACTCTGCAAAAACACGGATAAGTACCCACCGATACCCCTCCATCGATTTGACTCGTATCCTGCGCCTAAAAGCCCGGTCAGCGAGAGACGCAAAACTAGTGCCGTAATAAATAGCAACAGCTAGAAGCGAAGATGTCATGAACAGCCACGAGGCTGTTCTCACTCACACGCGCGGGAACGGAAGTGTCAGCTGAGGGACACGGAGGAATAAGAAAAAGTAGAAGGACGCGAGCCGGCGGAACTCCAAATGATCTTCTTTTGGAGTTTCCGCAAGTCACATAGAACAAAACAACCGTTACACACCGTAAGCGATGAAGGCAAGTGAAAAAGCTTCTCTCTATCTATCGCCTGAGCACCCTGCAGGACGTTTTCTCAAGCGAATCGCCTTTCATTAGGACAGCACACCATACTGTCTTGACGGCTAAAAACGTTCAGAACTCCGCACGCGCAAGCACGGGTGTTCATCTGCGTGCTCACTGGTTCTATGGATTCTAACACCGCAGACCAGAACGCTTGATGGAGGAGGTAGAAACTTGCCAAGCGGACTGCAGAAGACCGGGCGCAACACGTCCCTTAGACTCACGAAGCTATCTCATACCCATGCCTTCAGTTCTTAGAGTGTTGGTATATCGACTGGAGCTGTCGGCACTCGCATCCAGGTGCCGAGCCGTATGCGGGTCCATCGTATCTATTCTGGTCAGATTGGTCTGGGCATATCACATCATGACAGTCGGATTAGTAGTGGATACGTGTGCACAAACAAGTAGTGCCGTTGCCAGATAGGACTCCTACACACAAACTAGTCTACGGATGCTTTAAAGGCCTGCCCTAAGGAGTCCTGAGCCGGAGCAAGACACCATACAGGCAAACACGGTAGACTTGAGATTTGCTCTACATTCAGTAAAAGACATGATACAATACGGTCTTTGGTAAACCGATACTCTATCACACGGCAAACCAACTCATATTCTCCGTTCGCTCACTTTCGAGCCCGGTACTTCTCTGTCCACTGTCTGGTTTTCTCTGCACCATGTTCCTCCCTCCTTGAACCTCGCTTTGGATTCCTGTTGACAGTGAGCTCAGTTTCATTCTCCTCTTCCGAAGCCTGGACAGCGGCCTCTTGGGCATCTTCTGTCATGATATCTCTGTAAAAGCAAAGAAAAGACAAGACATACCGGAATTGACGGTAGTATTTGCCTCAAGCCTGCGGATGTATTAGATCGTGGTCCCACGTTGCACCAGTACGGGAAACAGCGCTCAAGAGCCCTTACCGTAGAATTTCCTTCAGCGACCTTCTTAGCGTTTTTTTCACTCCTCTGCTTGCGCAGGTTTCTTCAACTGCAGTCCCCTCCTCGACAATCCAACTGACTGCTTCCTGTCTCCTCCTTTCATCGTCAGGGGAAGTCACAGGCAAAAAGACTGGCACTCCTCCCCCAGGAACATCCACAGGGAAAACCCGTACTCTGCATCCATTCCTCGAAGTCGTCGGACACGGCCCAGGTGTCGCATCAATATTCCTTTCTTGTAAGGAGACGTCTGCAGAGCCAGCGGGTACCGCATCTGCGGACGAATACAGAATGTCTCGATCATCGTCCCTCCGACCGGTAAACGGATGCAGGAGGGAGCTGGGGACCACACCTACAGAGGGCAGATCAAGGGGGAAACCGCGTCGGTTGCGCTCAGATGCTGCGAAACGATAAACACTCTCTCTGAGGGCATGCAACGAAGAGAAAAAGGCTCCAGAAGGAGAAGACACGACACCATACAATCTCTCTCGGACCGGACTCTTATCAGAAAGCGAACGCGAATGCGGGAGCGACGACAACGGTGCGGCGAAAGTAAGAGAGGGACAAGAACCCCAGTCCTCGAAACCGAAAGCTAAAGGTCCATAACAAGTGGCCACCAGCGCATCTGGATCAGACAACGCGGTCTTATGATGAACAACCGGAGTGGTAAAAGAAGACGAAGAGGAGGAAGAAGACGCGCGTGTGGAGAAAGTCGTGTCTTTTCGGACGCGTTTGGGTCGATGAGACGTAGAGTCAGGAGTGGAAACAATGCTTATTCCATCCCCTTTAGTGTCATCGACAGTCGCGTGTTCCTCAGACAGAATTTCGTATTCCGGTGCAGCTCCTCCAGTTTGTTGTACGCGGGCTGGCCGTTTTCGAACAGACAAATCTTGTCCGAAACTGGGTTCATGAAGGAATGACCCACGCTGCGCGGAAGTGAACAAATGAGAGGAGGAGAAACTGGGGGCAGATGATGTGGCCGGGATTGAAGACGAACTACAGGAAAAGGCAGAGGACGGATCGCTGTCTACTTTTCTGCTGGAGCCTTTACACAGGTATTTTCTGGTTTGGCCTCTGGTGGTACACAGGTCTTCAACTCGAAGACGCCAGGAGTTCACTCCCAGCTCCTCAGCGGAAAGACATTTGTGCCCGCCGCCAGTCAACTAAGCTCCTTGTGAACTGCGCTTTCTCAGAGTCATCTGCTGTTATTCGTGAAGTGGATGGAGATTTCCTGAAGTCCCTCTTCCTGGTAATGCCGCTTTGCTGCCCGCGCTCACATGAGAGCAAGAACTGGGTTTGACCTACCGTCATCCCTTCACTGCTCGACCTGCGATGCACTGCCGCGGTAGGCGCTTAATTCTGTGTACAGGCAAAACCACAGGCGCGAGCCAAGGCCCTCTCGTGTGTGTTAGGAGTTTGCTTCCGATTTCGCTGGACGGCCACTATGAGTGGAAAACCGAGCACGAGGGAGCGGCAGGTGTCGCGGAGAGACACGCACACCCCAGGAAAAGAGGAAAAAGAGTCTACTCCGGCCGGAAGTGATCCGAAGTACCATCCGGTTCCCTTAGATGAGAGCCATGATGCACCCAACAGCGCCGCGAAAGAGACTGGTGATGCCCATGCCGCGGATAGAGCCGCGGGGCTGTCGCCAGCCCCTAGCCCGACCGCCCAGGAGTCGGGACAGGACGCACAGAAGGAGAAGCAGATCGAAGCCGAGGTCGATAAGCTGGGAGAGTCAAAAGTAACGCACGTCGATATCAACCTGAATGGGCTGACGTCCGAGCAGGTGGCTGAGCTGAGAGAGAAGTATGGATGGAACGAGGTGAAGCCGAAACAGGTAGGACGATGATATAGCAGCTTGCGTGGGTTCTCAAACTGCTTAAATCATAGGTGTCAGGGAGAATGGTAGCTCCGGTGCACAGGGTCGAAGGCGACCAGTGTCGGCAATGAACGGGCACCTCATACGGCTTGGGGGCACCCGGACTATAAGAGCTTGCAACACAAAGAACACGGAAGATCACGGACACCACTCCGTTGCGTTTCCGGTTCGTTCCCCGTTGCTTTGTGGCCTTCGCAAGGCAAAGCAGCTCAATCCAGTCCATCGCTGGACTGTGTATAGAGCGCCTCGGAGCAATGGCTAGATACTAGTGCTTCTCCAGAAGAGATTAGTGATTCTTTCCAAGACCATCTTCTCTTCGACAGTGCGTGGAGGTCCGCGCCGCGCTCAAATTGTCTTGGTTTGTGTTTGTTTTTCTCGAGCAGGTCCCAGAATGGTTTAAAGTCTTGAAGAAGTATCTGTCCCTCGTCCCCATGCTGCTTATTGTGGCGGCTCTCTTCTCTGCAATCGTAGTTGAAGACGGTGTGCGGGATTGGTTCTCCTTCGCACTCCTGGTTTTTCTGGACAATTGTATGGTGTGGGCGGATTACTTAGGGGAGCGTTCGGCGCACAATGCGATCGCTGCAGTTGAGAAATTGGGAGCTCCAGTTTGCAAGGTCAAACGTGACGGAGAGTGGAAGACCCTGGAAGTTCGGGAGTTGGTTCCGGGCGACATCGTGAGTGAGAAGGGAGGAGTAATCATACCAGCAGACGGGATCTTCGCGACGAACGACGCCACAATAACAGTTGATGAATCCGCGTTGACAGGAGAATCCGTTCCGATTCGGAAGCACCCCGGTGCCGATATGTTGTCGGGGTCTGTGGTGGACAAGGGTGAGGGTGAAATGCAAGTGACGAAGACAGGGAATGATTCTTTCTACGGGAAGACCCTCTCCTTGCTGGCACGTGCTGAACACCGAGGCCATCTACAGACGGTGCTGCACAGGACACAGATCTTCATTACTCTGGTGGCGGCGTGCTGTGCCTTGTTTCTCTTCTTCTGGCAGTCGTTTCATCCCGACTGGAAAAAGCTCATACCGAAAGACCGATATGTGATCGCATTGAAACGGGCCTTCATCCTGATCGCGTCAGTAATCCCTGCTGCGATGCCAGTGGTCACGACGACCGTGCTGTCGGTTGGAGCTCTCATCATCACGAAACAAAAGGCAGCTGTCTCGCGGCTCTCCGCGATTGAGGAGGCGGCAGGAGTCGTTGTTCTGTTTAGTGACAAGACGGGAACGCTGACTCTGAATCACCTGTCTTTGTACCAGAAGGAACTCGAGATCGAGCCAGGGTATGACGAGAAAACTCTTTTACTGTATGCCAGCTTGTGCAGTGACACTCGAGATCCGGAACCCATCGACCGGACAATTAATGAGAATACCGATATGTCAGAACGTGAAAAGTACAAGATCCTTGAGTATGTCCCATTCAACCCTGTGGACAAGCGGACTGAAGCTACTGTTATGGGTCCTAACGGTGACAAGTTTGTTACTTCCAAGGGAGCTCCTCAAGTCATCCGCGACATGGTGTGTTACGGAGATGCGGCAATGAGAGAGCGCCTGAACGAGCTGATTCTTGAGAAAGCCAAACGGGGTTTGCGGACTCTTAGAGTAGCAGTCAAGCGCCTGTCTGACGGAGAAGACCCCAAGTCACAGAAATGGAAACTCGTCGGGTACATCGCGATCTTCGACCCGCCGCGACCTGACTCGGCTGAGACCATTGCGAGAGCTCGGGAGCTCGGAATTCGTGTGGTCATGATCACCGGAGATCAGCAAGCTATTGCCATAGAGACAGCAAAACAACTCAACATGGGGACCAACATTGCGGGGCCGGAGATTTGGGAGGAGGAGAAGAAAAGTGGTACTGTTCACGGACAGCCGTTCGCCGACTATATCGAGACTGTAGATGGTTTTTCAGGAGTTTTTCCAGAACACAAGTTTGGAATTGTCAATGCCATGATGGATGCACACAAGTTGGTTGCTATGACAGGGGACGGCGTAAATGATGCTCCAGCTCTGAAGCGTGCTACGGTCGGCATTGCTGTAAGCGGGGCAACCCAAGCCGCACGGGCTGCTGCAGATATCATTCTGTTTGCTCCGGGCCTGAGTACAATTATAACGGTCTTGTCACTTTCTCGGCAGATATTCAAGCGCGTTGAGTCATACATCATTTTTCGTATCTTCACCAGTTTGTTGATACTGGGTATGTGGTGGGGCAATATTGTCATCTTAAGGTACCAGTTCCCTTCGTGGATTCTCGTGTTGCTATCGATGATCAATGACTTCGTGTTGATGAGCTGCTCCCACGACAGAGTCTCGACGTCCAGGACGCCGATGATCTGGTCTATGATACGCGTGATCGTGCTCTCGGCGTGGCTGGGCCTCCTTTCGACCATTTGTATCTTGCTCTACGTCGTCTTCTCAGATCCCGCTCATCTGGTGAACTGGTGGCCACGGTGGGGCCTTTCTCGTTTCAAAGAAGACTGGATAACACCAGTCGGCGAGCATCCGATGAGCTACCAGACCAATGCAGGAGTATGGTTGCTCATGACAATCCTTATACAGACGTCTTTTCAGAGCGTCCGCACTAGAGGATACTTCTTTGTCTACAACAAAGAGACCAACGAGTACCCTGCACTTATTATCGTTGTGCCGCAGATATGCGCTGTCATCATCACTCTCTTCTTGTCGATATACTGGAAGATCAACTGGCGTCCCGGCGCCGGGCCGCGTATGGTGGGGTTGACCTGGGGACAAGCGTGGGTTACGATATTCTGGGGATTCCTGTGGTTCCTTGTTATGGACTTCACCAAGGTGCTATTCTACAGATATGTCTGGGACCGGATCGAGAGAAGCCGGCTCTACAAGTTGCTGTCAACTGATATTGTTTCTGAAGAAACTGTCGACAATAAGAACGTCGCCAAGAAAATGATGGCTATTCTGATGAATTTCTTAAGACAGCGCGAGTCCCAGATGAACAAGCTGCAAGAGAAGGCAGAAGACGCTTTCCTGAACGTAGCAACTAACTTCGGAGAGGCCGTCAAAAGAGATGAAAAACGCTTCAAACAAGAGGAGGCAAAGAAAGATGCAGCTTCATCAGGAGAAGGCAAACCCCATTTGAAAGCCCTGGAACTGAAACCCAAAGCGGACAAGCACAAACGTTTCCACGTTGCTGAGAAGAAATCGCACGGACACTTGGGGGAAGATGTCGGGCACAAAGGAGACGAAGTTATCGCAGGGTCATCACAACGCCTCAGCGTTGCCGAGACTGCAGAAGCCATGGAGGGGTCCGCAGCAGACGTCGATCTCGAAAAAGGTGAGGGTGTCTCCAAGAATGGTGTGAAATCAGCGGGCAAAGACACCAAGTGAAACGGTTGTGGTTCCTAATGAAAAGCATATGGTGGTGGCGCCCAGTGGTTGCATTCTCGTGGCGTATTGTGCAGGTGTCTCCTTTGAATTGTTGGAGCTATGGAGATAGTCTTTCTTGTAATCTGTTCCTGCTGCGAACACCCTCACGTTGAGGATCTATGGTTCAGGCGACGTCTTCGTGAAAAGGTTCCAAGTTTGGGGGGGCTGCCTGTGTTGAGGACGGCTGGCTGTTTCGACAGTGGCTCTCATTTGTGCGTGACAGGTCTGAAATGCTCAAGTGGGAGGTTCCTGTCTTCACAGTGACTTGCCTAGAGCAGTGTAGAAAATGGCAGGGCTTGGAGAAAACAATCCAGTTCTGAAGCCTTCATTCATCTTTGCAACTGGAGTTTTTCTATCCCAGCTGGTCGTACACGCAGGGGGTCTAAAAGCTCCCCAGCGTCAGAGACCTTTCCCCGACAGAATGCAGCCAGTTTTAGACTGGGAAGGCACGCCAGGCACATGCGCCGCTGCAGCTTTGCATTCTCGTCCTGCTGACAAATTGCAAACGCGTGTCGTCAGCGCGTGTGTGTGCGTGGGCGCGACACGTACAAGAGCATCTCTGTGGGGTGGAGTGGAGGGCGGCGACGATCACACCTGAACATCAGTGTAGAACTTTAGTAAGAGGAGAGAAGAATGTGAAGAATCGAGTAACTCCGCACGCCGTCATCGAATGAGTGGCCACCTTAGAACAGGCAAAAGACAAACCACGAATCAGTTGATCGTGGATTAAGAGCAGTGCCACCATGACAACGAACTGCTTCCACATGCGGGCCCAACGGAGTTATGCTGTGAAGAAGTCATCGAAGAAAGCGATGAGTACGCCTCACGAGAGTCGCCGACAGCACGACATGGAAGATGGTTTACCTCCCCGTGCAGCATAAGGCTTCCTCGGCAGTACATGTTGATGGAGACGCCGAAAGATGCCACTTTCGCTTTTCGCTCTGACGCAGCGATCGAATGACTAGACAGAGGGATCGCTCCGCTCTAACGGATTGCTCTGACGCCAGTCCTTATCATACAAGAGCTACCGTTGTTGCCCGCGTAAAGCTAGGTCACCGAATGCCACAGAAGGGAAGACCGCCATCGCCTTGCTGCGTAGTCTTCGTTGGCCAGAATGCTTCTTCAGAAAACGCTGGTCCCGAAGATCGTCAAGGGGCGCTTCAGAGACTTCTCCTTTACTTACATATCAACCACCGCTTGATCTGGTGACTGTGTGTGATGATCTCGTCTTTTGAAGCTGTTTCTTCAGGAAGAGAGTGAATGAGTGAGTGACATTCACCAAAACACATCGCATGCATTCACGTCACACTTCCTGCTCTGTGCGGACCACCCCTATCAGCACTAGCCGATGTTTCTCGATACTGACGTCCCAGCCGGAGGTTCTGCTTTTTCTGGGTTCTGTGAAGTTCCACGAAAAGCTTCAGATTGTTTACACTTTTGCATGAGATGACGGCGTCGCCGGCTGAAGGAGAGAATGTCGTCGGTGCGATCGTCAACGCTCTCAGGCTGGCGAACGCTCCACTGTGTAAGTCCCTGTTTTTGAATTCAACGTCTTAACGTCTCTTTTACTAAAGAAGCCATCCATCTCTTTTCATCTTAGTCCGGAAAGAGACTGGCCTCTCATCTTCACAGTTGACTGTGTTTAGGGGTTCGCGTCCAGGAGCGGCTCTCTCAACTGTTGTCGTCCAAGGACGATCATCATCTTCTCTTCATTCATTCCCGAACTGATTCGTTCCCGCCCTGACCACTACCTTTTTTTCTCCTTCATTTCCATCTCTTTTCTCTCTTCATCCTCCGCGTCCGTCGATCGTGCTTTCTCCCGTTCTCCCGGATCTCTCTCATCTTCTCCATTCCACTTCTTCGTTCGCCATTCAACAGACATTCCTCGTACTCACTCCGATGCTCGTCATACGTCATCACTCACTCTATACGTAGCGTAGATAGCTGCGACTGTTCTTTGCGACTTCCTCTTCCTGTCCGGATCCATCGCTCTCTGTTCCGTTTCCTTACAAGACCACGCCCGTCATATAGGCCTTCATACATATAGAAATCTACAGATCTCCCTCTTTCGTTGTATCTGTATACCTGTGTTTCGTCGTCTCTTCGGAAAAATGGATTCAGGGGCGGGAGCATCGTGTGGCCACTCTCACTCTATGGCGAGCTCATCTACGGGATGTCGTATCCTAGGTAGTTTCTATAGAGCTATGGAGAGGTTTTCTTATCGCAAAATCTCTCCAAGAACGGCACTCTTTGTTATAAAGACAGGAACTTTCTGCAGAACGATGTGGCCTCTTCTCCCTCCTCTCCTTGTCTATCAGTGGATTAGACAGGTAAGATGGCCGAGCATACATACATTCTGCAGTATCTACCGTATCGCGATTCTTAGCTCTTCCTACCCACAGTCGTAGCTAACTCACAAGTCTTATCTTCGAGTGCTCGAACTTCGTCTTCTCTACGCACATTGAAGGTGGGACAGAATTTGGCGTGTACTGTGTTTGCCGACGCGGGGGATCTGTATGTAACGGTGGCGTCAGACATTTCTTTCTTTAAGACCGGGCCACCATTTCATCTTTTAGATCGGACTCTTAGTAGTATATATAAGGCTTCGCGCCGATACTCGCCTCCACCATCCTCCTTTTTCGCGGTACATCAACAACTTAGCCTTCCTTCCCCCGTACTACTTAGCCCTTTCCCTCTCTTGGTCATACTCATCCATCTAGCCATGTGTATGTACGAAGGTATGTATGTGTGTATATGTATGTATTCTCCTTTTCGTCTCCGTTTCTGCGCAACAGACAGATGAAGAGATGAAGTCAATCGAATACCTACAGAATGAAAGCGGAAGTACAAATGCTCTATCTTTCTACGATACTCGCAAGGCGAACGGTACGGGGCACTGGAGACTTCAGCAAGATCTCGCTGTGATACACCACCGAGTCAACAACAGCACAGAAGACTCGCTCGCTTCTCCCTCCTCCTCGACACCCTCAGTGACCAAGGAGAAGAAAGCACAGAAAACGGCGAAGTAAGCATGTAGGAATCGTCTCGGGAGAGGAAATCTGACGAAAAGAAAAGACAGGAAACTAGAGATTTAGAACCTTTTCCGTTTTTCTCTGTTGGTAGTATCGTCATGGGATTTGAAAGAGCGATTAATGAGAAAGATCCTTGTTCCGGTTCTCTTCTACGATGGCTTCGTCTTCGGTGGTCGAGTGTGGATGTCTCGTCTATAAGGCGAATGAAAAGATGAAGGGAGGAAGGGTCAGAGAGAGGGGAAAGAAGAAAGGGAGAGAGACAGAGAGAGAAAAGCAGAGAAGAGAGAGCTCTTGAGTTCTCCAAGAGTCTTCACGTGGCTGGAAATAGTCGACGGTGAGAGAAGAAAGAAAGCATTTTCCCTGGAGGACGCGGATGCACGGGGCACGTATGTAAGGGTGTTTACTTTCAGTAAAGCAAAGGTGAAACCTCTTCTATCTGTCTCTCCGAGCGAGCGGCTAACACGCATGCTTGAATGTATAGCCATTTTTATACATTCCTCTGGCCGTAAGTACGCGTATACATATATATATATATACATACATCATATTATATATATATATAATATGATGTATTGTATGTGCACGCGCATCAGTTGGAGGGTATATGGAGATATGTGCTTCTCGTAGTCGCTCTTCAGGATGTCCAGTTGAAAGAAGCCTTTTAATTTCTTTCTGTTTATTTCTCTTTCGTCACTCCTTTCTTTGACAGTCCGTCCGACGAAGCACTTGCATACTTTCTCTCTGATGTAGGCCATACAGGAAACTGACTTTACCTCGCAAACATATAGGAACACATAGATATCGATATAGATGGATGGATAGCAACCCGTGTATGTAGCCGTCTCTTCACACTATGTATGTTATTTGAGCTATATAGTGCGTAAAAGACACGAGCTATTATTTTCGGAGACCCGGAACAGTCAGAAAGAAAGGGCTCTGTGTTTCTTTTCTATTCTTTCATGTATGCCAAAAGACAAGATGAGGGAGGCCCCGAGAAAAGCTCTGGAACAACTTAACTCCAACTGTATCCTCTTCGTCAAGAGAGACAGAATAGACAGAACCTATTTTGCATCTTTCCGTGTCAAGATAAAGTGGGCGGCATTTTGAGAGATTCCAAGCGGATATACTTATCTCCCCCCGCAACACTTCTCACTCCGTTCTGGTAAGAGACTCGATCTTCCGAGGAAGCAGACAGCGGCACTCCTCCTTGCTATTTCAGCTAAGTCGAGAGAGATGCAAAAGAACGGATGTCAGTGAGGACACAAGCACAGTGAAGAGAAAGGAGCACTTGATTCGCATCGAAAGCGAGAAATGAGAACTGGATAACGGCGCCGAAGTAGTAAGTTCACACTACAGGCGTATGCACGCACCCGTAGAGGTGTATGTACACACCACTAGAGGTACATGCACACTCCAGTCGAGGTGTACATACACTCCAACCGCGATATACGTACTTCTCTTCGTTTCACTGAGAAAGAAGGAAGAAAGCGGGGTGTGTTCGTCTAAAGAATAGACTTTCTTCTAAAGGAGAGGCGGTTGACACCAGCAGCAAATCTTCCGCTGCAAGTGTTTCTTCAAAGGGTCCACACAGTCCGTGCTGATTGAAGAGAGAAGAAGAAATGTGTACTGAGAACGCTGTAAAGTCATGCTCTTCCAGCAGTAGATCAGGATAAACAATAATTCGACTCCAAGAGAGATCAAGAGAAAGAACTCAATGACTAAGATGAGACAGGACGGATAAAGGGAGAGGATTACACTGCTTTATAGAAGATCAGGATTACATACATGTATGCGTCTAGATATATGTGTATATCTGGTTTATGATGGACAGATCATAACTGAAAGAAGAGTCTTTCTCACTAAAACGGTAGTAGCCGCCTTATCAGGTCCTTAGAATTCTCTTGACTTCTGCATCTCGTAGCAGTGCATGAAAAGACCGAGGGAGAAACAGACCCAAAGATAGCATCGATCCTCCGTTGAAATATCGATGAACCGAGAAAAATTCAGAGCTACCAAGATCTTTCCTTTTAGATCCATAAACATCTTCTTGTGTATCGTGTGGGTATAATGCTACCGTTATGTATATCCTTCATATCCAGCTGGCAGTCTCTGTTGTCTTTGCCGTTTGAAGGTCAAGCCGAGAAGACATTCGGACGGCTATACTAGACCCATATGGTGACTTGATCTATCTATCTATATATCTCTGTATATAGATATACAGAAGCAGTTTTGCTTTGAAAAGTGTGTAAAAGCTTACTGGTAAAGTGACATCGCACCCTATCATCTGCCAAATACACCTACGCCCCATTCCTCACTCACAATCTATCTTACTTCTCTATTACGAAGAATCGACTTCCTCCTTCTCCATGCATACTTAGAAAGCCCGCATCACATCTAGAAACACTGAAGGCAATAATCTCGCTACGAGTGTCTTAGCGGCGCGAGCCCGGCCGTCTTTCTAAAGAGAGAGATAACTTGTTATGCTTTTCAGAAGAGATAAAAGACTTCTTCGAGAACGGTGTGAGAACATGCATGCAAAGATGAGTCTGTCCTTCTTCGTCAAGAAACATGCTCCTCTTTTCTTTCTACCATGAACGAAGGAGAGAGAACATAGGTTGTCTCTTTCTTTCTTTCTTTCTCCGGGGTAACTCACGAAAGAGCTTCTTCTCTTCGTTCTTTTTGCTTTCTAGCAAGCAGAATGGAAGTGAAGCTTAAACAAGACAACAGAGGAGAAGAAGAGAGAGAGGAAGACAGTTGGAGTGCGTACTCTGGTATAAGGAAGAGTAGAGGTGGAGTGCAAGAAGAATAAGAGGAGACGTCCCTACCATATCTAAACAACACCTGAGGGAGATGAGAAGAACGAGAGTTTGCCTGTCTGTCTTTTCATGAGACACACTTCATCTCTCGTACTTCTTTCCGTGTCAGAAAGGGAAAACATACTGAAGAACGATCTTTCCATCTACGAGAAAGAAGGAAAGAAAAGAAAGACAGGAAGAGAGTCGGAGAGAGAGAGAGAAAGAGATAAGGACATGCCAGATAGAATGAGAGAGAGAAAGACTAGTCATGAGAGAAAGATAGATAAAGGGATCGAAGTCTTTCTTTCTTATCAACAGAGAGACGTCAAACCGCCAATCGAGAGCCTGAGGCAAGATGCTTTTCAAACAAGTTCAGAAAGACCTTCTTCACTCCTTCTCCTCACGCCCCGTCTTGCTTTCATACATACAGTGTACATACACAGTCGCCGTCTCACAAGACACATATGCATGGAAGAGAAGCCGCTTGACGTCGCCACCATCACCCCTACCGTGCAATATATTCATACAGCTAGATACATAGATCGAAATACAGAGAGATAGATACATAGCCAGATAGATATAGATACATAGGTAGAGAGATACAGATACAAAGAAATAGTGATATAGATACACAGATAGAGAGATATAGATACACGTAGATAGACGCATACACAGATATACAGTAGAGCGAGTATGATGGTACAGATAGATGGAAAGACAGAAGATCGGTAGAAAGCAAATGAACGGGTACATCCAAGTACGCCTCGGAAGATCGAAAAGATGACGAGAAATATATGAATCTATACAGATCGATAGACACACAACGTATGACGAGACAGATAGGTCGAGGGACAGACAAATAGGAAGGTATGTAGTGTATAAAGATATACGAATGTGATGGTCCAAAGACAAGCCAAAGAGGATAGAGGTAGAGAAATACGTTCCCGCACAGAAAACTCGACTAGGGAGAAGAAGAAGAAAGAGAAGAGGGAAGAAGGAAAGAGTGACAACATAGAGTGACTTTCAGACTCAAAACGAGTCTTGCCATTGTGTTTGCGATCTCTTTAGATTTCTTTTCTTCTTTTTCTTCTTGCACGGACGCAGCCTTTTCTCTTGAAAGCATTTATTTCAACATTGATCACCTTCATTGAAGAGACGAAGAAGAAACCCTCTTCTTTCAAAAGAACGGACAGAAAGAGAAATAGAAAAGTAGACAGAGGATGGGGATTGCAAGAAATCTAAGCCCATGATCTCTTCTTCTTAGTATGTGACAAGGATGATAATAGTAAGCTGCGGAGATGACGGGAAGTCCATTTATTTACCAATTCTCGACAACCGATTTCGGAAGAAAAAACCTGGGGTGTACATACACCAGAACAAGGGCATGAGAGCTTCTTCCTCATCCTCTCTCGAGCTCTTTCTTTCTCCTTGATGATTCTCTCTGTCTTCGTGTTCCTGCTACCCTACAGAACCTTTCTTTCTTTCTTTCACCAGCCGCTCCGACCGGTAAGTCCTTCGAGTGTATGGATATAATTCATATGTAGAAACACCGACAGAGAGCTCCACACATATCCAGACACATATCCCCATACACTAATGAAGAAGACAGATTCATTCGCCGTTATCTAGGTAGACCTGTGCATATGTCTACGAAGGAAAATAATTAGATCGATCACATTGACACTGCAGGATGGAAAAAAAAAGAAGTACTTCATACAGGGTCCCGGTCCTCTTAAGCATTTTGGCTCACAACTCTCCTCCTACGGATTCTCCCTCTCTCTCTTTCTCTGACCCATCCGGCATAGAAATCGATCGCCACTAGAACGGCATATCATCGACTACCTTCTACCTAACTAAAGCCCAACAGAATCTGCACGTCACCTCTCTCTATTTATCTCTCTCTCTCTTTCTTT
>NW_027153225.1:0-43276 GCF_002600585.1 Cystoisospora suis
ACTAAGTCGCTACTAAGTGAATATTCTAATGTCTGGGCGTCCGCCCTGACATCCAGCCGCGCGGGGAACAGCTCGGGTCCCGGCTGCCCGTGCTGTAGCCCCACTGAGTTGGCACAGGCGGTTCTCCGCCGTCCCTCATGATCCTTCTTGGATTAAGGTGTACCAAATCATTAGACGTCTCTAGAAGCCATCCATTTGTCGCAAGTTGTTACGGTGAGAACGAGTTTTTCACTGGAAAAGACCGACTGTCTGCAAGCACACAACCCATCGCGGGTCGCTGGGCTTCCCTCGACTGGCCTGGCACGCGGGGATTTGATCCCGCTCCTGCGTCGGACGCAGGATGTGGGGTTTTGTGGGTGCGTGTTTGTGCATTTCTCTTTCTTTTTGCCCGGTTCCTTACCCGTGATCGGGTGGAAACCGTGGTTTTGCCGGCTTGACTCGCCGGTGGGTGAGTTGGGCCCCGCGATCTGACGTTGCTCGCCGGGGCTCCTGGTGGCGCTCCTGTTACTTTCTCTGTATGCTTCTCTTGTTTGCTAGTGCTACGTCGTTAGTAAACGTATCTTGCTTTCTGCTGATACCTAGCTTGTGTGAAAAGACTCTCTTTTGCCCTCCCGGGTTGCCTTCTGTTTTCCGTGCGCCACGCCGGTTGTCTTGCGGCGCCCGCTGCATGCTACTGCAAAGGCGGGAGAGTTCCCGCGTTGGGTTTCCTGGGCTTCTCTGGGCCTTTGTGTGTTCCTTTTATGTTCTTATCCTGATCTATAACTTTCAGTGACTTTGTTAGGCTCCTCTAGGAGCCCTTCTGAGAGCTTCTAGCAGCCGGGGTGCCGTAGTCCCGTGCTACCGGCTCGTGGGCCATCGTGGCCGCTCCCGACTATAGGCTGGTTCCCGGCCTGAGTTGGCCGGTTTCGGGTTTCCCGGTTTTTTGTGGAATTGCGGAGCTTCGAGGCTCTGGATAGATTCCCCTATCCCTGTTAATTTTATTAGGCTCCCCTAGGAGCCCTACTTATGGTTTGGGTGTGCGGTGCCGTCGCCATGCTGCCTAGCGTGGTGCGGCCGCGGCTCGGAAAGTCCGGGGTTGCAATCTAACTGGGAAATACCTTCCCGCCTTAATGCGGGGCTAAAATAGTTTCTAAAATGTCAGTGTTACCTATCGCACTTTGAATTTCCTCCGGAAGTGCCTTGGTGGCTGAGATCCGTTGAAATCCCGTTCCACTATGCGCGAGTCGCAGTGTACACAGCGCTTGCCCGGCTCTATGCCGTTCTGGACTAAAATACCGATTTTCCTAAATTAGCGAATACGGTTGTGATTTAGGTATCCCTGAATACCCCTCTTTCTCCTCTATCCAACTAGCCCAAATTCAGAGCGGCGCGCTGCCTAGGTGCCGCGAGAAGCCGCTGTGCATTCCCCTTCCCTTGCTTCAGAACACGCAAACGGGATCGTGCATTCCTTTACCCAAATGGACTTTCGGACCCGCAACTAGCTCCCTCTGGGTTCTTCCAAGACCCCTTCCTCTTTTGGCCTTCCCTAGAGGGCGTCAATTCTCTTGATCTGCTTGTGCAGCCCCTCCTTCCCCTCCTTTAGCGGTGTAGGCGATGCCTCGCAATCTGCTAGGGATGCTCCGCGATCTCGCGACGTCGGTTTGCCTTCTCCAAGGCTGTAAACCTCCTGACATGGCCTTGTTGATTTGGGCTTGCGGTTGCTAGGCCTAGGGGCGCGTGACCTGGCACTTCTAGGCTGCTGGTGAACCCCGCTGCCCTTCCTGTCGCAATCTGAATGCTTGCCCCTGATATGCATCGATCTTCTGGTCTTGCTTTGATCTCTCAGCCTTTGCTGCTTTCTAGATAGAGAGCCTCTGGGTTCTAGAATTGAGTGCTGTTGCCGCGGGATTATGAGGTCTCCTCCCTTTCCCGCTGCGGCGTTACGTATCTTGGATTTCGGCAGGTCGTGGGGGTCTGCCCTGGCTCTGTACCGTCTCACGATCGCCATTTTGTTAAAAATAGGCCACTACTTCGTGACAATCGAGGCAGGATTGCAAAATCCTGACAGACTTCCTATCTTGTCGAGGCCCTTCCAAGAAAACCTCGTACTTAGATTGTCTTGTTTCAGCAAAGGAGATATTTTATTTTGTTTCTTCTTCTTTCTCTTTGTTCTCTTTTCTCCGGTTCGTTCTCCTTGGTCTTGCTTCCTCTCCAAAGATGGCTCCCACCAGCAATTTGCCGGTGCCGGTCGATAAAAAAAGTCTGCGAAGCCTCCTGGAGCTAGGGAGTTACTACAGAAGATTCATCAAAGACTATGCACGTTTGACGGAGCCACTGCACCGGCTCATTCCGGACACTGCCGTTTTTGAATCGGGAGTCGTGCACGAGGCTGCAATCAATACGGTCAAAGACGCCCTGGTTCGGGTGATATAGTTGGCTCGTCCGCAGCCAGGCAAGGCTTTCATCCTTGACTGTGATGCGTCTTCTCTAAGACTTGGAGCTGTGCTGTCACAAAAAAAGACGAGCAAGGACTTGAGAGGCCAATCGCATTTGCTAGTAGAGTGCTCAAAACCAATGACAAAGACTGGTCAGCAACCGAGCTTGAAGCCTTCGCGGTCGTCTGGGCCTTGAAGAATTCTCGCACTGGAGTCGAAGGCTCTCCAACACTTGTGCGAACAGATCGTAGTCCTTTATTGTGGCTTGGCAACCAAGCAGGCAAGTCTACAAGAATCGCTGGCTGGGTCTAGCGCCTGCAGGAGTTTGCATTTGAGTTGCAACGTCGTGCAGGACGCTGCAGTGTTGTACCGGATGCGCTTTCTCGGTGTGTGGTTGGAGATGCCCCTGAACCCCACCCCACGATGCACGATGTCCCCTTCTGTGCATTAGTGCGTGAGTCCACGCGCTGTCAACTCTGCTGCGGACAGCAGCAGGCTTTTTCAGCAAGGGTGGACAGCTTATGTCAAGGGCGAGAGGAGTTGTTGCGTTTTAAAGGGTGTCAGCGGAGGGGTCAAACTAAAAAACAGTTCATCCTGGAGAGGGCACCATACACGACGTGCAGGCAGCGTGTCCGGAAACACTTGGCCTGCTGCAGTATCTAAAGGGGATTCCTGGGGCAGAATTGCCGCATTGGGTGAGAGCAGCAGGGTACATTCCGGTGCTCAATGACGGAGTGCTCTGTCTGCTTGGAAGTGAAGGGAAGCCGGACCGGATTCACCTGCCTGTCAATGTGCGCACATCGGTGATACAGAGGATGCACGCCGGAAAGTACTCAGGATATTCCGGGCGGAAGAAGACTTTGCCGAAAACTCAGAGAAAGATATCTGTGCGGTTCGATGGATGTGGATGTGAAACGAGTGCTGATGACATGTGCACAGTGTTGGCAGCAGGCTAGGAGTGGTCCTCGTACATTTCCAGTGCAAGCTCTACCAAGGGGATGACCAGGAGAAGTGGAAGCAGTGGACCTATTCGGTCCACTTAGGAAGACTGCGAGAGGTGCGACTATCATGCTGGTTCGTATCGACCACTTCACGAGGTGGGTCGACGTAAGCGCCGAGGTCCCGGATGTGGTATCGCGCTTGAGGGACAGATGGGTGCCACAACAGGGCGTTCCAGCGGCTTTGCCATCAGACAACGGATATCAGTTCGTGGCTGCCGTTCTACGTGACTTTTGTGTAAGCGTGGCTATAAAGAAACTATACAGCAGGCTGTACTATCCCACAGGCAATTCAACCGTAGAGAGCTTTACGAGGACTGTCCGGAAGGCGCTGACTGCGGTAGTGAACGAGGAGGGTAACAACTGGAATACCGACTTGCAGGCCGTGGCTTTAGCACATAATTCGACTCCGCGTACGGATACAGATTTTCACCGTTCTTCTTGACCCACGGACGAGAAGCGATCTTGCCGGTGCAACGGCACTTGGATGAGCCTCGCTTGGACGCAACATCCTGGCTTTGGTTACACCGTCTGCGGCGTGCTCGAGTTGACACCCCCACAAAGCACAATTGCAAGAACAAGTACAGCGAAGGATGTTGCTGAACGAGAACAACACCAGGAATCCAGTCGGGACGACCGTGACAATCAGCTTGTCACCTCGGGATAAGGCGAGCTATCCGGCGAAGTTCACTCCAAGATACGCCGGACCCTGGTGATCACGGAGAGGTTCTCAGATGGCCTCACGTACAAGGTAGGAGACCTGGTCACGAACGAAGAACAACAGGTAACGCGGAATCAATTCAAGTGTTTGGACCTTCCGGAGGATGACGAGTCGAGAGGGGCGGCGTTGCCTCGGGTGCAGGTGGATACGCCGGGGGAGCCAAGTAACAGAAGTCCTGATCACGTCAGTAGTGAGTGAGAAGCACTGCCAGAAGGCAGAGCTCCAGGGGCCGCGGACTTCGCCCCTTGGCATCTCGACGAGGGAGGGAAGCCTAGCGTCGGCAAGAGGAACAGCGCCGTGTGTGAGCGCGCAGAGACCGCGTGTTTTCAAGAGGGGGTGGGTGTTGTGCCTGCGAGGAAGAGAAGTTTCTCAGCGATAAATGTGTAAGTCAGAGTGCGTGCACTGCGGTTAGAACTCTTTGGGAGGCGGGTGCTCGGGCAGCCCGGATGGAGTGGTGCAGGCCACGTAGTAGACTGCTTAATGGTAGTCCGTAGTGCTGCTCGTAGCCCGCTACAGCTGGGAGGCCGAAAGAGAGACGCGACTCTTCCGATGCGTGGTGTTAGCTCATAGCGACAGACGGTGGAGGAGGAAGAAAAATACTAGTTAGATTCTCTAAGAAAAGGAGTATCGGCACCTACCTTCCGAGTAGCTTCGGACACTCTCCTTAGTAGCGCGCTAGCAAGCGGCAGGAGTTTGCTCGGGAAGAGAGCTTCACGGCTGTTTCCAATCGCGCCGGGGCCCGCACCTACCCATCTTACACGTCCGTGTGTCCTAATCGTGTACTCTCTGACTCTGTCCGTGATGCGACAGGTGTGAACGGTTGCGCGAAGGTTGTCTGCGTTGATACTCCGAGCTTGGGCGCGCAGCAGGCCGGAGATATTGCTTCCGAGTGGCATGCTGTTTGGCTGAAGCTGTTCGGTGTTCTAGCGTAGATCTTCAGGCAGTGATCGGCACACCTTGTTGTATTACTGTTTTTGCACCGGGTATCGTCACTTTGTCGATTATTTTGATCGTATACGCGTAAAAAGAGAGCTTCGCAGCCGCCGTCTGAAATCACTTGCTGAGATGAAAATTCTTCTGTCCGTCACTCGGGGACAGAACTTGGCCCGCAAAGAGCCGATCACTCGTATGGGCGCGCGCGTCGGCACGGTCGAGCCATCCCGTTGCCAGAGTGGTGTGCAAAGTAGCGAGCGACCGCCTGCTCAGGGAGGTGACAAAGCTGTGGCCGCACCGACCGTACCGAAACACTTTGCCATCAAGCTTTTTGTTGTTTTTTTGTTTTGTAGCAAGGGAGTACTGCGTGAACCACAGTTGCTGCTTTGAGTAAGCTTGGCGCTTGTGTGTTGAACTTGTTCTGTGCAACCACGTGGTGCGTCCGGCTGTTCAGCTTGCAGCACGTGCCGCTTTGGCGAACAGGCGCGGACTTTATGCCGGGTGGCTGTTACAAGGTTTTCCGTATTCTCCCTGTTACCCTAGACCCTGAAAATGTCGCTGGACACTCCCGCATCGTCTTTATCTGCGCGTGACCCGCTGGACCCTGACACCGCGGCGGCAGCGGCTGCAACGGTTCAGGCCACAGTGGAGAAGGTTAGAAGTCCAAATGTTGTTTCTGTTGGATGTTGTAATATCGACATAACCGTTCGGGTTGATGCGTTGCCGCGCCCGGGTGAAACTGTGGTCGGACGGTCGATAGAAAATGTTTTCGGAGGGAAAGGTACTAATCAAGCTGTCCAAGCAGCGCTCCTCATGGCACCCATTGAATCTTCCGCTGAGACAGGAACTGAACAGCATACGGAAGATGAGATGGCACAACTGAGACGCAGGAAGGACGGCCAGAAGGTTGCTCTTATCTGCAAGCTAGGCAACGACCAGTTTGCTTCCGACTACCGCCAATATCTCTCCATGCATCAGATCGACACGACTGGAGTGTTTACCGCCCATGGTGAAGCAACAGGCACGGCTCTTGTGACTGTTTCAAAGGACGGAGAAAACACAATTGCTTATGTGCACGGAGCTAACAGCAGCTTCAGGCCACAGGAGCTTTTACAGCCCTCAATTATCAGGTAATGCCGGCAGTATGAGAGGCACACTGAGCCGGCTCATGCGTACTAACAGGCCTGTCGAATTTGAGATTGCGTGTTCACTTTTGCCCTCTTGGTCAAGTATCAGTGATTAAACTGGGAAAGACCGAAGGCGGGCGTTGTGTTGCCGCCTGCTTTGGTATGCAGCTGGGGGACGAGTGTCCGCAGGCACAACGAAGATCTGTTCATCGTTCTTCATGTAGGCACGGCGAATGGCTTGTTGCCTTCTAGCTGGTCAGGTTCGCCTCAAGAGTCTTCGCCTGTCAGCAAACTTCACATTCTACAGACGACATCACAATGTGCCAGGGCAGGACGGAATCCTGGGCGGTAGCTGCAGGGGGACAGTCTGGCAACGCTGTGAGGGCAGCTGTTGCTTTGAGTCGGGTGTTCTGTAAACTCTAGAGAAACGCGTTGGACG
This sequence comes from Cystoisospora suis, assembly GCF_002600585.1. Taxonomy (NCBI): domain Eukaryota; phylum Apicomplexa; class Conoidasida; order Eucoccidiorida; family Sarcocystidae; genus Cystoisospora; species Cystoisospora suis. Next base: position 6,633 of record NW_027153225.1, read on the forward strand.
TTCTGTGGCTTGATGTGAATGGCGCAGTCTCATTCAAAAGGCGAAGGTCCTTCTGTCCGAAAACGGGGTGCCTCCGGAGGTCAGTGTGATGGCTCTGCGACTTGCCAAGGAATCTCAAGAAGATGTGAAAACGATCTTCACTCCAGCACCTGTGAAGGACGTGCCACTCGAAGCGTTTGCGTATTGTGATTACGTAATTCTGAACAAGAGTGAAGCTCTGGCTCTCTTCGGAGTGAAGCCAATAAAGAAAGTTCAAGACAAGGAGGGGCACACTTTCGTAGAGGTTGATACTGTGGACGAGGAGTGGCCTACCATATCAGGGAGCCTGGTGAAAGATTCTCCGACGGCCTCAGCTCTACGTGAGAAGCTTAGAGTTATAGGCGAAAAAGCCCTTCCTGGACTCCCTGATAGGCAGAGAGGCGACTGCAATGTGGTGATGACACTAGGAGCAGACGGTTGTCTTATCAGTAGTGATGCTGGCGACGTGGAGGTCTTACCCCAAAGGAAAGTTGAGCCTCAAGACGTCGTCGACACAGTGGGCGCCGGAGACTCATTTGTTGGGGCCTTTGCCTACTTCATCGGTCAAGAAGAATTAAGCCTCAAAGAGGCTGTCGAGAAAGCGTCTATAGTCGCCACTTACAGCATCCAGAAAAAGGGTGCTAGCCAAAGTTATGCTAACCGGGAAACTCTTCGTGGGGTTATTTTCTGAAGGAGAAAATAAAGGTAGCGTGGATGTGCCGTTGAGTTCAGAGCCTACTTTGCACTGTTTGGCTTCTCTTAACATGACGTTTGCTTTGATTAACTGTATGTCGGGTCCGGGAGATTGCAATCCTTGTGTAATACCCCGATACGCAGCGGTTTCTATGTAGGGAACGGAGGCTGTCACTCGGTACGCTGAATGTACGTTGGATACACAGTTTGTTAGTCGGCTTATTTGTTGAATACAGAGCTTCGAATATCATCAGGCAAGCCACATAGGGAACAGAGGCTAACACTCGGGACGCTGAATGCACGTTAGATAGACAGTTTGTTATCCGGCTAGTTGTTGAACACAGGGGTCCGAATCCCCATCCAAGCAAATTTTAAATCGTTCTCAGAACCGTGTACATCGCGGGACGCTCCTGCCACACTCGGGTCAACCGCTGCCATTGAAAAATGTTCAGCACACTTTGCTGGGGGCATTGCAAGCTAAGTAGATCCCCCGACTAGGGAAACGGAGGTAGTCTGGGCCCCGTTGAAGTCAGTTGCAACGCGGTTAGTTGCTTCTGTCCTCAAGTCGAAGTGTACAGCGGTACAGCTTTACAGCTCTTCAGGACCCGGACGGCGAGCCCGGGGGTGGGAGATTGATCACCTCACCGGTTCTTTCATTCACTCCTTGGCGCATGTTGAAGATCTCCTGTACCAAGCAGCGCAGGTGCATCTAAGAGACCACTGGAGAGATGTTGCGTTCTGTGACGGGTCACGACGCTTAGCACAACGCACCCTGCTGTCGCTTCAACGCTACGGTGTTTTATCGGTATGGAAGACAATCTCGGGCAGCTGGTGCCTTGTGAACGAAGTGATGTTTTTATTCTTACAGTGGCCTCTTGGATTTCTTGTTTCATCATTTCCGACACCTGCACGAAGTTAACGAGACATTGGGGAGTCAACAGTTGTGTTCAGCGAGCAGAGCGTCTGGTTACGCGGCTTACCTGCAGGTGACGAGCCTTACGGAGCTCTGAAGTAGTCCAGCGCGCCCTTCTGGAAGCTGCTACGCAGTGATCAACCTGAAGGGCTGTTTCAAAGTCTGTACCAAAGCTAGTTACCGAAGAGAGCAGCCTTCAGTAGCACACTCCCTCGCTGAAGTTCACCTGGCATAAGACTTACGTTAGGCAGTGTCACATTGACATTCCGTAAATTCTGAAGATCTTTCTCTCCCCACAAAAACGACATGCGATCCTGAGCGACAGCGCACGTGGATGGGACGCGTGCTATGTGCAGATGGTCTCTTGTCGACAAGACGCAGCACTCGCCCGCCTTTACGGAGGGGAACCGGAACGCTGCTCAAAAGAGGCAAGACCACTCGGAGAGGTATCTGTATACAGCCACCGTTACGGGGACAGTAAAGAGTCAACATCTGCAGCTTACTTCCCTGTAACGCCCCACCAGTGACGCCCTGTAGTGGCGCCGACGTCGTGTTTTGCCCGGGAGAACGACACGCCAGATTTGACTAGCGCTCTCAGACCACCGGGTCCTTAAGAATGTTGACAGACCGACACCATGAAACAACGACTACTTTCCAAGAAGCCTCGGACTGCGGACCGACACGCCTCATGAAGCGACGATAGGAATCTGTGTATCAGCTTTCCATGCGCACACAAACCAAGTATGCTTCTGCTCCAATACTCGCAGGGCAGACAAAGAATACATCCTATCGGCTCAGCCGGTAAAGCCAAAGGAAGAAAGTTCCGGAGTAACATTCAGAGGGCCGGAAATGTAAAGGACCGGGGGTGCGCGACTTACCATTTTCTGTTTGAGCACTTGTTTGTCGAAGTCTGTCATCATGCCTTCAATCATCCAGTCCGGGAGAATGCGCTGCAAATCCCGTGCAAGCTGCGCCACAGCCTCCGGGACCCACGGACATGCGGGAAACGCTGCCTCCGCGACGTCACTGAATGCAGTCACAGCTCATAAAGAAGACCTTGTACACGCGTGTGATGCATCTGGTTGCTGCCGTAAAGACGAATACATTGGATTTTGTTGGACATCATCCGTACACCCGCGTCTAATCTGCTGGCACCAATATCTTTGCCATGCGATGCACGTACGTGCGGAGCAAGAGCCTCTCAGAAAGCGAGCATCCACCCATCCCTTCCCTCCCACGTCAGCAAGGCCACAAAGTATCGCTTCTGATTAGCTGTCCGGCCGCGGTACGAACTGTCTAGCGATCCCTCAGTACGGGGTTTGTAAGGGTTCCGTCAGAGATATCAAGGGTTAGTCCTGCAGCCCCTAACGTAGCTTCCCGATGGAGATATACGAGGCCTACCGCTGGGTCTCAAGAGCGCATCTGGAAGCCGGTGATCAGACGCGCTGGGGTGTAATTTCGAAACTGTTCTCGAGGCTCAGAGTTGAATTACCGTTGGGGGCGCTGAATGTGCTTGTGTTCGGGACTTACTCGGCTGCAGACCATGCCTTCCTCATCACCCGAAACTGGATCTGGTATCTACGGAGCTTCGAAGACGGCCTTCCTTCAAGAAATCCGTTCTCCGGGTATACACACTACGTACTTTGGGTCATGCCTGGACAACTTCGTAGACGTGGTATGGGTGGGAGGGCCTGTCGATCCCCTTTATTTTTTTTAGGTATTTTCAGTCGCAACAACGGTTGTTATGCTCACACATGGCTCTTCATGAGATGTATATCCTGTAGTAGTTCGGGGGTCGTACATCCCGACGAAAGAGTAGAACGCAAGTCCAGTACACAACTGGCAAACGTACGATTTAGCAAGAGCGTCAGCCATGCGAAGGGCGACTTTCTTGAACTGCTTCCAGTCTGCTTTAGGAAGCTGAGCGACAAAGAGCTCCAGCAACTTCCGCCGAACCTCTGGAGGTTTTTGTGTCACCACCATGGTGATCCACAATGCATCCTGAACCATAAGAAAACAGAGACAAGGTTGAATGGTTTTGGCCTCCTGCTTATAGCATCGACTCTGTGCCTGCACAGCTCCGTCAGTCCGTTGGAAGTTATTAGGGTCTAGGGTCAGTCCTATGGAAGCTATGAGAGAACAACCTACGACCTTACCAGCGCACCCACATCCTTCATGACACAGTAAGGTAACAGGCGCACGCAAACTAGTCTTGAACACACTGCGCGTCGGGCAGGAGAATCGCTGTGAGATCTTTACACGTAAGCCTCCTTGCGTCGCTGCTGCACGTGACAGAGTACAGGGGTAGGCTTGCACACCTGCACGGACAGCATGTATGGGTGCACAGGTTTCGAAGAGAGTCTATAGCACTCCAGAACCATGTTGAGCTCAACGAACGGTCTCTTTACTTGCTTCAACAGTCTGCTTCTGGCATACCCATGCTATCAGTTTGGAGACTATTAATGAATGATAGCTGGTAAATCAGCTGCATGAGTTTGATGTACACAGAGAAGCTGGGAGCGAGATATCTGGTACGTACCTCCCAGATCTCCTTCTCATAGATGGCAGTTACCCCTTTTTGAATGATCAATAAAACCATCAGCCACTGCGATGGCGCTGCATCAGGGTTGTTCCCTTCCTTTCTGAGAAAACAAAACATTTTCGCGGGTGGTTGAGTCTCTGTAGATACCAACGCAGATGCCAGACGAAGGTAGCGGACAGAGCTACGCATAGGAAAGCACGGTATAAAGTTCATTCTTTCCTCTAACATTACGCGCATACAGTCGTTGCGGCAACTATGCGGCCGAGGCCCACAGATGACGACCTACTGGCGTATGGAGGTAGCTGCCAGACACGAGGGCCGTGAGTGTCCGGTGCTGCCTATAATGCATGGCCGAGGATTCCCCGACCCATGTAGATACAGCGCTAAGCGCGTGGTGAATCTACCATGACTCTCGGTGGACCGGGGATCCGAAGGTGGTAGTGCATTGCGGGCACAGTGACAGCCTAAACACCCAAGAGTCTCCATCAAACTAGTCCACATTCATGCGTGCGTGCCGGCGCATTTCTTGTTTTAGCTTGAAGAACTTCTTAATCGTGTTGGAGTGGACACAGGCTCGTCAGACGGTCTCGCGTCTGGCTTCATTGCACGAGCAGTTCGAGGTCGAGAGGCTTTAGGGCGTTAGCCAACATACAGATCGGGAAACGCACCCGAGTAGCATGTGTGACCCCTGTATCTCTCTTAGAGCGGTACAGCCCCATAGAGCAAGTACAGAACACTGATGGGAGGAGGGTGAACGGAAAGGGAGCTTACTGGATACGTTTCCGTTCTGCATGGACCGCGAACTCAAGATATGCAAAGAAATCTCGATTCAAGAGGTGCTTCATGGACTGTGCCTGAAAGAAGGTGGAGCGACTGTAAGATGAAGTTCAGCAAGGTCGTTTTGCCGCATTTCCTCCTAAGCATCATCAGGGCTCACGGCCGCACGCGGTAAAAGAACTTTATCGGCCATGAGGAAGAAGAAAAGAAGACGTCTATGGTGTGCAGGAGATCCACACGGTCACTTCAGAGTGTATCTACTTCGGGGTTGTCCCAGGTACGGTATGAGCTGCAGTGAAGTAGTTGTGCATAAAAACACGTATGAGCCAAGAACAGCTGCATGTGCATCATACAAGGTAAGATTTACTACAACGCTTTCCTGTCAAGCAGAACTTCGCCGGGGTAAAAGCCTCTGTACTGTCTTTCTTACGTAGTCTGTGAGTTTGTCAATATCCACTAAGGCCTGCATGCAGAGCAAGCGTATTTTCTTCATCTGTTCTTTCTCATTTTGTAACGCGAGAGCCTCCAGGTCTTCATACAAAGAGACAACGAACTTGTTAATAAGGACAAGCACGTCCTTCTCCTTCTGCTCCTGTGGTGGCTTCTCCTGAATGCGGAGCTTCATCAAGAGCAAAAAGTGCTCGTGCATGAGAAGATCCCTGTTGAAAAACAGAGAGAGGCAGGCTCCGAGGAGGCGTTTGCCGAACAGCGGGGGATGAATATATAGATGAAATACGTAGAGAGTACGTAGATAGGTTTAGACCAAACGGAGATAGATAGATAGATACACATGAATGTGTCTATTTACATATATATGGAGTGCGCCAGAGAAAAGTGCACATTTCTACGGTATCACGAAGGAGAGCTATTCGGAAAAGGAAATATCACGCTCCTACTATGAGACAAAGCATCGAGTCGCCTAAGGCTCGAAGCAGGTGTTGGCGTGGGGCTGGAATCATGCACGGATGTTAGGCTTCAAAGTCAGATCTGCGGGACACGTTTACTGTTGTTGGAGACGCTAAGGAAAGCTACAACCTACAGTCCAAGATACACGAAGCCACTTCTTTCTGAGGTGGGAACTTCGATTCCAGCAAAACGAGGACGGTTCATTCTCAGGTCGCCAATTCAGGCAGTCTGTCGCTGTTTCATTCACGGCTTCATTGTTAGACTAGAACAATGAAGATTCTCTCCAGTACTAAGAGCTTCGAAGGCACATTCCCGGGACTTGCCACGCCCCTTGACCCTCAGTCCCCGTGATGACGTCTTGCACCTACGGTACATCATGCATCCAGTCCAAGTCCCCGCGTGACAGAATCTCTGAACATATGAACCATACTGCTGAGGCTCCCGTCCTCCCCTCAAGAACGACTAACTTGTATTGATCGCAGATAACAGGGTAGAGAGACTCATCCTTCACCGCAAGAAGTTCAGCCACCAGCATCTCGAAGCGGCCTTCCTGTATGAGTCACTCACCAAAAACGAAGAGAGAACACAGAGACATGCTGTGAGATCTGTCGGGTTCATCATTCACAAGAAACAGACTAGCTACCGATCCAGTATCTGGGGGCAGGACAGCAGACACCAGCGACGGGTTCTAAATCACAAGCAGAGGAGCAACGACTCGACCTGGACAGCAGCATCCCACGGTTGAGAACTGCGAGCCATCACTGGATGTTGATCCGAACGGGGCCCTACATGCAGAGTAGGACTAGAACGATTCTCTGTGAGGACAGAGCACCGACAAAAATATCCTCTTTTCCTGTAACCGAGCTGTCTTCCCTTGTCCATCATATGACTGATCTATCTTACACACCGCTGTGCAGGACGCGTGACTTAACGCATTCGCCTGAGGTACATCCTGTCTCGGCACCGAGATCTAAAGTCTTAAGGGTGAAGCCGAGATAAAGAACCCAGCACTGTCCATGTCAGGTCTCCCCGGCATGAACCGTGAAATCGCTATCAATCTTCACGTTACATGTCTATACTTTGTCCTTCGGGACAGTCTATGTCGCCAGTATCCATGGTACTACTAAAAACTATCCTATCGTCCTATGTAAAACGTAGGCCGGAGTCGGGAAAACGACGACTAATAATATGGACAAAATACTTTGACGGTACCCGCCGCCTGTCCGCACACGCTGTCAGCAGACAAGACAGAAAGCTAACAAGATTCTGTCCTCTGAAAGCTAATCGCTGGCCAACGATAAGGCTCCGCGATCCTTTACCTCCTACTAATCCTACTATGAGCAAGAGTCACTTTAGTAGTAGCGAATGCTTCAAGCGAAGGCAGTCACACACACTGCGGAGAAGTGTGTTCGCAGACATAAACACAGTTACTCTCTCCTGAGAGACACGTGAACACGCTGAAACCGCGCATATTATGCGCGTGGTATCTCTTACCCCTCCACGGCCTCCCCTCAAAGTAAAAAACTACCGAGCATTGTCTCGAAGACAGTGATTTCGTTCTCGTCTGTGTGAGCCATGCGTCATGAGCCTTGGCCTCAAAACTCTCGGTTCTTCCACGAAGTGCGACGGCTACGGGTGTCGCACACGATGAATGTCTTTCGTTACACTCAAGCGGGCGTACGCACTCATTCCTGCTAGGCACCAGAAAGAAAACAATTCTGTGGATTGAACAGCACATACAACGGCTGAAGCAGGCACGACTGATGCCTACGTCGTACCTGCTCGTGTAGCTTCATTCGGATGGAAAATTGTTCTTTCTCCGAGAGGTCCTCCCATCGTTCGTGTAAAGGCCGGTCATCTGAGCGAAGTGAGAAATACCAATGCGGGGAGAAAACAGCAACGCAGGACGTATCCGTTTGTGCAGACATCTGGCCATTTTTCTCGCTATAGAAGTGCGTCTTCTTGTATATAGCTGTTTCCACTGGCAATCTGTATAGGAAGCGCAAGATACGCGGACACGTGGAAGGTGGAGCGCTTCGCAGAGGTAACAGTCACGCTGGGGTATTATCGAGTACCATAAAGTAATGCCTGCCGACGCCGCAAGTGAGGGACCAGCGCGACGTCAATTCTCTGCCGTGTGCCTGTGACCGAAATACCGTCGGCGTGACGTTCGGACAGGCACTGATCATTACGATACCTAGAAAAGTGTATAGTGCCCCATCTTTCTTTGCTTTGAAAGAAAAGCTCACAAAATACAGAAGACTCGCCGGTGAAACACGCTTCAGGAGTCTCATATCGAGGCGCACCATATAGAACACCGCGCCTTCCCCCTGGCTGTCCCTCCCCCGCCGGAAAGAAAGGCACCAAACAGGCAACAGAAATCTCACTCATTGGCATTAACGGGGGATCATTTCCATCTACAAGGGAAACTTCGCGTTGTCACTACAGCGAACGATCTTGCCAGCCACACATAGTGTGACATCTGTAAAAAGAGGAGGTCGTCTCCCACACATTCGCGCAAGCAGGTATCAGCATAACCGCCCCTGCGCGTCTCTTCATAGTGAGGACGATGGGGGAGCCAGGAGGGCGTGTCCCGGAAGCCCACGTAACCAGAGATGATTTTCAACGGTTCTCACTTACAAGGAATTCACATACATCTGTCTACATAGGTGATACATGCTTTTGGTGCAACCCTAATATCAGGACCTGACGAGGGGTTGCTTCAAAGATGTGACTCTTGAGTGGTAATTCTTTTGACTTACATTCGGTCTGTAAGACCTTGAATCCGAGTGTATGAGGAGACTGTATCTCAAACCCTGGACCTGCCATTACATCGAAAACCTTCAGCTTTTCCTCTAGCTGTCCTTCTTCGGTCCCCCCGTGAGACCCTGTGGTTTCTGACCGGAGGGGAAAGAAAAGCTCGTGCTGAGCCCACTGTTTCTTTCTATTGTTCTGCTTTTCTTTAAGGCCTTCAATCGACCGATCAGGATCCTCCAAAAACCTTGCAGCTTCAGCATGGCCTTCCTGCCAGACCTGCCGCATTTCCGCATCTGTGAAATCTAAATGGGTCTGGAGATAACGCGTGACGTCAGCCATCGAAAGAACTTCTTTCCCTTGTTGAGCTTTTCGGATGTTTTCCTTCAGGTCGTAAACGATATCCCTCTGAAATTCTTTCCGACGCTGTTGGACACACGAACAAGAAGAGAAAGCAGCCACTCCCCCAGACCAGAGCGTCGCTAGTGTGCACAGCTGCATGTCGTAGTGCGAGTATCCGGCGACCGTACAAAGGCAGGACTACAACTCCAGTATTATGCGAGAACACTGGTGAAAAGCAAGACATAGATAAAAACTTGAGACGGCGTCAAGATAGTGAAAGAGACGCAAGCAAACCGAGGCTACTACCCAAAAAAAGACACAGAATCTCACCTGCTGGATAGAAAAGGATACAAGTCAGTGTGTTCACTGCTCCTGTGTAGGAAGAAAGACGACTCACAACAAGAGGAAGGTCGCCCCCCGCAAAGTAGTCTACTGCCATACAAATGTCCTGTGTGCGCACAACTACGTCAATGAACCTGCCACATGCGTAGTGAACCCAGAAAGAGAAGGAAGGCGAGGTGACGACACCTGGCACAAGGCCCCCTTGTTACATGGACAGGCAAGTAAAGAGATTTCACAACTCAAGTTTTCCTTTCACTTCTTTCTTCGTGCCGCTGATGCCGGAAACACCCTGGCATTGAGGCTCCAATGAAAGGAATCGTGATGCACGGACAGATACGAACACATAGACACGGGCATGTAACCTGTACTTCTACATCTGTTCCAAAGTTTTGGATGGCTCAAGTGATGTGTACTAACAGTTATACATGTACTCTGTGAATGACGCTGTGTATTTTTCCAACGCAGCTGTCTCCATGTAGAACTTTCAATTTTGTAGCTAGTCATTTCAGTTTGTCTTTGAATGGCAGCGTACTACGAAGAAACACTACAGTCTTCTCCCCTACGCCTAAAGAAGAGATCTCCGTACTTCTGGTGTCCAGTTCTTCATGAAGTCAGGCATGGAAGAAGCCTTATCTCCGTTGAAATCCATGACCTTGATGCCATAGAGAGCTTTCTCGTTCTCCTTCCTTTCCTTCGCTTCCTCTTCTTTCACTCTCTCAGCTTCGTTCCTTGTACTTCGCTCCTTCTTCTGCTTGCCGCCTTGTAGCGAGATTAGGTCATCAGGGGTCCGGATCTCTTCCCCTTTGACGGTCTTCAGAGGAAACTTAGCTAGCCAATCCCGTTCTTCCTCTATGGTCTTCTGGAGACCAGGGTATTTCTGAATCCATTCGGCGTCAATTTCTGATGTATCTTCAATCGCTGGACCCCTCTGATTCATGCCGAGACTGCGCCCTTCCTCCTGCGCTTTCGGAGTCTCTTCGCTGGTAAGTGAAGATTCTATTGTCTTCCTCCCCTCCTTTACTTCATCGCCGAAGCTGCTTTTTTCTCCGTCTATCCATGCACCCTGGCTACGAACTGCGCGATCTTTCTTCAGATCTGAGAGATTCGCATCATCTTGGCCAGATGCTCCACTATGTACCGAGGATGTTTCATTCTGTCCTCCGTACTCCGGTTGGCCGGTGATGCTTGACTGCATGTCCTCCTCTCTGCTCCCCGCAAGGAAAGCGAGGGCGGTCTGCTCTCCCAAGACAGACTTATCTTGAGGTGTGTCTCCTCGTCTCTTTTTTGCCTCTAAACTAGGACCCTCGCGGTTATCGGAGTCCGTGGCATGCTCGTGCACATGATTGGCTGTCGGCCGTGAATCGGAAAGCCCTTTACACCGCGGCGTTTCTGGAAAGCCAGTTGACTGCCCTGACGTAGTATCCGTCTGCATACTCTCCGCTGAGAGCGGGGAGTATGAAGACGATGGCGAAGCTGCACTCTGCTCTGAGGTATCTCCTGGCTTTTGTTTCGTCTGTAGGCTGTATGGACTATATGAATCGGGGGAAAATTCATCATCCGAACTGCATGTTGAAGAACAACAAGATACCAGAGCAAACAAGGAGAACGGGAGCTTGGAACTCAGCTGCCGGATGAGACGGCGGCAGTCACCAAGCGGTCTTCTCGCAAGAGAGGCTCGTCGGCCATTGCCGTCGTGTGTATTGAGGTGACAACAGCATGCCTAGTTCCTTCGCAGGAAGGGACACCCATTTCGAAAAGAATTTAGAGTATCGACTCTGTCCAGGTTTTTCAGCGCCAAAAGAAAGACATACGATGAAAGAGTCTGTAAAATTGTTGTTATAAACTGGGACATCCCGCATATAACGGCAGCAGAGTGTCAGACAGGGCCATCCAAACTACACTTGACGACTGTGTTCTGTGGTTGCGACAGCATCAACACGCAGTTGACTTCTCTTCCAGCAGTACGAATACCTGGTACGCGTTTGACTGGGCTTGTTTCGGAGCTGTGGTCTACAGTTTCTTCGGAGCGGTGGGTGTGTACATCTATAGAGAGGAGTGCGCATTTCCGTGGACTTGTATGAAGTGTGAGGCGGTGAACCTCATTGCGTTCTGTTAGAGTCTTCCTACGTACACCTTCTGAGTTCTGACCAGGGCCTTCCTAACAATGAGTGTGTAACAGTTTCTCTTACTGTTCTCTTTGCTTCTCTTTTGCCAGATGTATTTCCTTCATGGCCAAGGTAACTCCAAGAAGATCATGCTGAAGTTTCCGCAATACTCTGTCCTCCGTATCCTTCACCTTCAGACTCAAAACGGGGCCAAACTGACCTGCACCGCCTGTGGCTCCAGGACCTCTGAGCACAACAAGCTCCAGACCCCCTGATTTTCTTCCTCCTGCTTGTTCTTCTTCTCCTCCTAGGACCCTTAACTCTACACCGTCTTCCGCTGCCCAACCTCCGTAAGCATCGTATCCTCCTTGACATGCGGGACCCTCCTTTTCAAACTGGTTTTCAGTTGCTAAAGCTAAAGCCTGCCCAAACAATGCCGATCTAGGATCAAGTCCCGCTGCTGTTGCTGCAGTTCGCATGTCCGCACTGTTTGCAGATCCACTGGACACAGGAGCTCTGCCTCGGCGACTTCTACTCAGATCCTCTTTCGCCTCTTCACCTTGTCCCAGCTGCCTGCGCAATTGTCTACCTTCCCATAGACTCTGCGGCCCTTCAAACGATAGTCGAGCACCGTCTGGGAGAGGGGATACCATAATCATCATTTGTGTCTGAGGTATACCGAAATCGAGAGTACTGTCAACAGTCTCAGAGGCCAGCAGGGCAGCATCACGCGGACGCAACCCCGAAGACGCCTGAGAGTTACCGCGGCCTCCGGCGGGAAGGTCTTTTTGAGTTAGTCCAGGCGGTGTTCCCTCAGCGGCAGCTCTAGCGAGGAGTGAGGGTACAGCGGCGGCGGCGGCCCCATCGACAGCTGTACGGCCGCGCGTCCATGAGTCTATAAAGTGGAGAGCATCCTCTCGAGAAAATGAAGGAGGAAAAGGCTGTCGATACAGCAGAACCCCTGGAAGCCTGGAAAGGAAACAGCTTTGTAACGAGACTTCTCAACAGAGAGACAAAAAGGTTCGAGTTCGTGTAGTGTATACATTTGCAATGTATAAGTATTCAGCTATTCATCAGGCGAGAGAGCTGAGTATGGAGAAGCTCCCCGCCGTGCACCACGTACAGCATAGAAGAGAACTGTATGACTTCATGAAGAAGTATACTGTTTTTGTTCAGAGGGCTTAGAGAAGAGAGAGAAAAGCAGAAGCACCCGTCATACCAGAACAGCCACATACGGCCTTGAGGTGTGAGAAATGTCTGTGTTTTTCTGTACGGTGTCATCTGACTGCCGCTTTCAACAAACAAAATGATAGAAGCGCATAGACAGCCAATGCATTCCTTGGTTTCTACCCTGCTGTATAGCAGAGAGAGTCGAATCGAACCGTGGGTCATGTACCGTGCCCGTAGGTGAGAAGTACGGCAAACCTCTCTGGAACTCCTAATACACTGGGCTCACTGCGTCACGGCAGATGATGCGACAGCCAGCCCCGCGGCAAAGAGCGTTGCGCCCGAACCCCTCACACTACTGGAGGTTTTGTGCACTTTTGTCAACGGACACCGATACCGAGAGACACGATCCGTACCAGGCTTGTGAACGATGACGAGGCTCGATATCTCTTATCTTTGAGGGAGCGTGGTCGTAGAAGAGATCCTCTATTTCTTCACCTTCAAGTACACCGCCCCAGTCTGGCGGGAGGGAGGACACTAGCCCTGCAGCGGCTGACGGTGAGAGCGGTTTCTTCTTCAGATAAACTGATATCACTTTGGCTGTCTCGTCCATTTCATCAGCAGATGAGGCGGGCGGATCAGCGACGTCTTCAGGTGCGATTCCTCCAAAATTTCCTGAGCGATCATCTTGAGAAGAATCAACGAGGTCCATCGCTAGCCATGGTTTCTCTTCCATCTCTGCATCAGTTGGGACTCTCTTACGAGGAGAAGGCCGTTGACAAGTTGGCGGGAGGGAAGAGCTATGGGTAGGGTGACTAGCAGGGGAGCCGTGCTGTCGTTTTTTGTCGGTGAGGTCTTCAATACACCAGTACGAGTCACCAACAGCCACTCGGCCCTGGAAGGACAACAAGGAAAAGCGGAACCAGAGGGCATAGGTAATCAACCCTCCTCGCACACAGACAGCAAGACCAGCTGTCCACCCTGTTGGCTGAAAGAGCAGCTAGCATCGCCATATCTGAACGCTTCAATCATACAGGTGGCAGCACAAGCCAGTCCACTACGTATGCTTAGAGAAGGATTCACCCGAACGCTTTCTGCATTGAGTGAGTGCTGCGTAGATTGCAGTCGTAGTCCGACACGGTTGTATTGTAATCCGAGTGAAGGGTGCGGGATGCCGACAACACCTGGGCATACATTATTGATGACTGGGGTTGTACGTGAACATCTTCTATGCAACTAAAAGTTTCTTTTCAAGACATGGAAGCCAACAGATATGCTGAACACTCAAGCGGTCTCTGTTTCATCGCGCTTGTCAGTGCTTGTCACTGTGTCCCTCCACGGTCTCACCTTGAGAGTGCCATCTATAAGAGGGAGCTTCCTATGGCGCAGTTTAAGAAAAAGCTTTCTAGGAGAAATAACGCAGTCCACGTCTTTACCAGACGCCTCGGGCTCCACAACCACAAGCACCTTCACAGTCTCGTCGTCTTCCTCCCAAGAATAGTCACTGTTACGCCCCCAGCCCTTCATGGATAAAGACCCTACACCTACAGCTGGGCTTCGTCCTCGTCTGCGCGTAGGTTTACGGAGGTGTGTAAAGGGCCTGAAGCTTGACTTAGGTGTGCTACGACGGTTGGAAAGGGACGACGAGGCGAGGGAAGGCGGGGGGCGAGGCGGAAACATGATCCTAGAGGAAGGAGAAGAGGCCGAAGGTGGAGAGGAGAGCGACTGACGGCTGGAAAGCGAAGACTCCAGAGAGCTTGAGGAAAACTCTGAAGACGAGGACGGAGGAAGACAAGGCGACGGAGGGCAAGTGGACACCTGAGACATTGCCGGTGTTGGGGCAACAAATGAAGACACTTGGAGTGTAGTGCATCCGGACAGGGGAGAAGAAAAACCACGAGCTGCACCAGTAGAAGACGGACCGACTTTTTGGCCGGAAGGCGGACCGACAGGATCAAGAGAGGAAAGAAAGCAAGTCGGTTTAGTCTGGGATAACCATGAAGCTCTGAAGAAAGACAAAGGGGTATAGAGAGCCGAAGGTACCCGCAACGGAGTCGAACGTGAAAAAGGAGATTCCAAAGAGAAAGGAAGAGCAGACGGTATTGACCGGGACCCCTGAGCCGAGGGCTGTGATGCAGGAAGAGTAGAAGAGCCCCCAAGACGGAAGAAGCCACAGAATGAAAGAGACCTTGCCTGACTTGCGGCTATGTCTCCTCTTCTTTTCTTCTTGCGTTCCCCTTCCCTGCATCTGTCTCGGCCTCCGGCTGCTCTCCTCTTCAGCGTTCTACCCATTTCTGCGAAGCAAATGTTTCTTCTCCTGCCGTCCTTGTCACCGTTTCCCTGCTTTTCTTCCTGACTGCTTCGTCGTCTCTCCTCAAATTTCCCTTTCTCGGTTCTCGGGCTGGAACTGCTGCACCCGCTTCTTCCACCACTTCGAGAATTCACTCGGGTTCGGTTCGTCGTCCTCCTTTCGAGAAAACGTCTTTCGTCCCGACAGGGACAACAGTTAACTTTTCCAAACACATTCCTGGCCTGCATGGCGTGCCCTCTGTCCGCGCGGGAGACGTGACTCCATTTCGTGGGCCAGTCAATACTCGAGTGTGTGGGGGAAGCGGCCGCTAGTATATTCCGAGCTTCAGGATCTACAGGACTTTCATTATCCGGTGTCTCCCGTGAAAACTCACTGTCGCAGATGCCTCCGAAGGCACCCTCGAAAAGAGAGGCAGCATCACTGACTTTGCTTGGACTCGAATGAATTGAAAAGGCTGGGAGATCGAAAGAAGAGAAGGGACGCGGAGAGTAGAGTCGACCAGAACTCGCTACCCTGTGAGGCCAAGGCCACACTAAAAGACGAGTCGGGTCGACGCTGGGTGTTGTTGCAAAATGAGAATAGAAATCAGATTCCTTTCGAAGAAGTGAGACACCCGTAGAACAAGAAACGGGCAGTAGGAGAGGGAAGCTGTCTTGCGATAGCCGGACAGAGCTAGGGTTGGTGATCGGCCGGAACACGATGGTAACAAGCAAAGGAAGCAGGCGCGGCAGCAAGGACAGTGGGGCTGACAGACGAATAACGGCCATGCTGTCGGTAACAACGAAAGAAGGAAGGAAAAAGCAAGGAGTCAGACAATAGCATCATCAGTACGTGCGACATATCTGCGGAAAGGGGTGCAAAAGCCCAAGACCTCCCGCCGAGCTGCGGACGTGTCCCCGCAGCACAACTGCCGCAATGAGCTGTCCGCAACGCAGCACCGTCAACCCACAACGCGGAGCCTACGAGAAGCTCACTCGGGAGGAGAAGTCCCGTCATCTAAGTTGGACCGTGTGACAGTCGGTCCCTGGGGATAGCCTGCTGTGTCGTATCTCAGGTTCCAGTGCCCTCGCCTCCCTCAACAGGTGTTCGATCGCGGACACGCTAGGAAGTGTTGAGCTGAGTACGAAGAGCCACACAGCGACCCTTCTCACTCCCCGAATTAGAGGAGATCCTGGTGAGAACGCGGTTGGGAGAAAGGGTGCTAGCGCAGCTAGCAGAACAGGATGTTAACGGAAAGCAAAGCGGGAGAGCAGACCATTAAAAAACAATTTCTTAGTGCCAACAGAACTAAGGCCGCGCAGGAGAGCGCAGGCAACGACGGGCCTGTACACGGCAGAAGAGAACGTAGGAGACAAGATTCAAGCCTGGGAAATCGAGACATGGCACTTCCTCTCAAATCGGCAGCAAGCACATTCTGGGCCTGCATCCTCTGAGGTAATCACGGCAAGGGAAAAGCGAGTCCGGCTTTCCGCCACGTTATGTGGCTACGAGACAGGTGATCGGAAACGTGTGTATCGCACGTTACCCGCCCTGCAAGACCGACTGTCGTCCTCCGACTGTGGTCCGACTGGGGCGTGTCTGGCAACAGCGCCGGATTCGCGCGTGGCACTCAAGCCCGAACAAATCGAGCACTCACAACTAGTTTTTCTTCAGAAAATTACGCTTCTGTCGTAGTCGATGCTCCCGGAGCGCTCGGTGTCCTCGGGTGGGGGTCGTCTCCCTGCATCGCTGGTGGAGAGCTAGGCTGGAACTCGTCTCGCGGCCTTTTGCTGTCTCGGACAATAAAGCACTGTGCTCGCTAGAAGAGCAAATAACATTCTTCTGGTCTTTCGAAACTGCTTGGACCACGTCTTCCCGATGCTCTGTGGCTGGGTGTGTGTAGTGTTATCTGCCGTAGCGTCCAGCTATTCACCGCAGCTCTCAGCTGTCGAGGCGAGACAAGGGACCCGTCGTATACACGGTTTCTTGGCGCTGTGAGTACTCTTTCCCAGCGCGGATCTCCCTTTCTCAAATCGCATGTTTTGTTCTAGCTCGCAGATAGATGCATCCCGTTGGGAGAAAAGGACGAGGTCTAAACTACTTGTCATTTTCCCGCGTCCTTCCTGTACTTTTCCTCTTTGTATACTCCGAGTTGCGGGCTTGGTATTTCCCCGTGTTTGAAGGTTACTTAGTTTTCTCCTGTCGCGTAATATTCTCGCACCACTTCGGCTTTTCTCCAACGTCCCTCGTTCCGTCTTCGTGGTCTTCTACCGGCCTCCTATCTCTCGCCAAGGTCTCCTCGGCCAAGTTTTTCTTGCGGTTTTTTCCTGCCTTCTCCTGCTAGCTAAGATCACCCCACGACCGTCGCCGCAGCGGCCGCGCTTCCTGACTTTCCTTCAGCTCTAGTCGAAGCTGAGAGCCTTCTGCGGTAGTTCTCCGGTTTTGTCTTCAGTCTCTGTTCTATCACCATGCAGACTCCTATGATGGGCACGCCTCAGACCACTCTTATGAGTGGCATGGGAGGGATTGGGAGCTCGAACATGCCAGGGACGCCGGGTAGCGGATCATCTGGCCAACCAACGGTCCGGGGCAGGCCTCAGAAGGTGGCCCCCGATATGAGTCGTATCATATACGTGCGAAACCTTCCCTTCAAAATCACAGACGACGAACTGTACGACATTTTCGGGAAGTATGGAGCCGTGCGACAGATCCGAAAGTAAGTGTCAAACTGCCAAGATTTCTAGCTGTCCAAGGTGTCTTTTTTTGCACGCCGCAATGTAGCTGCGTTGTTGGCTCACGCATGCCGCCTTTGCTGGTTGCCTCACTGTATTCTCTGCAAGTTCGCGCTTAGGAACTCAAATGTATGCTGTTCAGCCCAGGAAGGCTGGACGAAAGAGGCATTCGAGGTTCCGTTCGGATGCTAACGAACTCGTGCCCGTGCAGTAGCTGATGAGGCGATGGTTCTTTACTGTGTTTCACCCACTGTCCAAGCCTTTGTCTTGTCTCCGACCAAGATGCCTGTTCTTTCGTTGGGACTTTTCTTCTTTTCTGTGCGGCGTGCGACTTTACTTTTCGAACAAGCCGCCGGCCGGCAGTCGTACGTAACAAGATTCTCACATCGTCCTTCTCTCACTTGTGTGTTTCCTTTCCCCCCCTACCCCAAGGGGAAACACGGACAGGACGAGAGGGTCCGCGTTCGTTGTTTACGAGGATGTTTTTGATGCGAGAGCAGCCGTTGAACAGCTTTCAGGTTTCAACGTCGCGGGCAGGTAAGGTCGAACAAGTCACTGTCTTCTCTGGGAGAGGGATCACGACCCGTTACAGTGTTCTTCTTGGCTGTTTCACCGGGTGGCGTGTCGTCCGTCTCTTCGAACTATTTAGGATCATCTGCAGGCGACACGTTTCCATCATTGCGACCCGCGTGGCATAGCAACGGGGGCTCGTCAGTATAAGTCGGTGCAGACTTAGGAAAACTCCGAAAGGCTGGCGATCATGTCGACGTGGTAACCTTCCCGCTGGTGATCGGTTTCGGCGCTCTACGCCATTAGTTGCGAGCGTGTGGTCTGGTTTACCTGAACCGATGTTCGTGTGCCGTACTTACCATCAGTGACCCCCTGTGCAAGCACCAGAGTGTAGTGATGAGCCTGGTCAGTTTGAACAGAGAGGGGATGGGTTGCTGTGCGCCTGACTCAACGTGATTCAGTCGCTTGTCTGGACGGGCGTCTGCAGGTACTTGATCGTACTATACTACAGTCCTCAGAAGGCAGCGCAGCGGGAACAAGCTCTTGCCCAGAAGGAGGAACTCCGGCGAATCCGCGAGTCATATCAGAAGAAGTCCACAACGTGATGTGGTGTGGCGGGCCCCAGGTGCTTCTACAAAGAGTCCAGGCCTTCTTCGAGACAGCTTCCCATTGTTTTCCTTTTTTTCTCCCAGCCTTCGAAGGCCACTGCAGCACGTGACGGTGCCCCGGATGAAGATCGACGAAGACCAAGACGCTCTCCTGCCGATCTGTATACGGCGCTTTTCGGAAGCCCCCGGTGATGTGCGTAAACGGGAAGTGCGATCTTTGGGGGTGTATCTCCGTGTGAGACAATGCAGTTCGGATGTTTCGAAGCTGGAGTTTTTTTCGGGTGGAACCACGTTGCTGGCTCTCTGGTGCTACGTCTGTTCTCTTTACGGAACCATGTCCTCTGCGTGAGAGCTCACGGCTCGTGCGACTAGAAGTTAACATCCTGAGAGCAACTTGCGGCTTGGCCGCAACCCGTGGTGTCCTGATGGAGTTCGCACGTTGTTTGGGTACGGAGAAATTTTTCGATGAACACACTAACTATTTTCGTTTCTTATCATGAGTTCTGAAACCTCATGTGCCTTCAGCGCTTCTTTCGCGCTGCCGATAATGCCCAAGCCGACAACATATACAGCAACAGCGAGAATGTCAGTGCTGCACTTCTGACGTTGCTGACAGGATCAGAGGCTCACTCCGAGCCTGAACCGTAACGCAGGGTTCAGAGTCACGGAGACTCAAGTCTAAAACAGTTTTGAGACGTGCTTTAAACAAGTATCAGGATTTCTGTTTTTCTCGGCCGAGGGGTGTGGCAGCCGACCTGGCAAGGAAAAACCTGTTTATGGAATGGGAGAACGTCGGGTAACCAGTGCGCCTGGTCCACCATAAAATCCACCGATTGCCACGCAGGGTACCACATCACTGTGGGGACCTGGAAAAGCGCCTCAGAAGGGCTACACGACAAAACTGTTCATCAAAGTTACACAGGCGTTGTTACCGAGCTTTCATCTACAGTTTACATTCCAGCAGCACTGCCTGCGAAAGAATGGCTGGCGCGTGCGTTAGTTGCCGTTGCATTGAAGGAAAAAAAGAGCTGGGCTACTCCGTGTCCAGCCCTGTTCACCAAAAGAAACTCACTCTGATTCCGATCCAATACGTTCGCCGCTGCCATCGAAACAAGCAGCGAGAATGTGAAGCCGCCTCCTGAACGTGTAGTTATTCCATTCGTCATCGTGACACCTTTCTGGAGTTGCGGGAGGGCATCGCCGTCCCCTTTCTCTCCATCCGCACCTAGAGGGAGCAGGCAACTCTGGTGTTTTCGGGCTTCCGCGTGTTGAGTTGCTGCAGCTTCGCCTCTTCGCAAAATCTCGGAAGGAACTGGTGGCAGTATCTCCTAAGTATCTGTTGGTTCGGACTCCGGAGGTGTCCTGGCCGTACAGGCACTCGTCGCTCGAAGGAGATTGGTCGATGGCTCGTCCTACCGGGATACGAACCACAATCCGTCCAGTGCGGCTGGCATTGCTACTAGTCCGACTGGTGCTACTACCGCTCCGGCCGCTTCCGGGCCTCCTAGGCCGTCCTACGCGGACGTGGCTTCGGTAGAAGCTGCTTAGTGACGCACTTTCACTGAGCACTTGGCAGCTGATTGCCCGGCGGTGGCGTCGGGTGCCGCTGGTTGCGTCATTTTCGAGGCGGCAAGACAGGGGGCCAAGTTCGTGGGGTGATTCTGGAGAAGAACGCCCCTGAGGAGATTTCCAGCCGGATACCCTTGTTTGAGACACTTCTCTTTTATCTCTGAACGCCTTGCAGCGCTCATCACACAACCCCTCTTCAGTACTTCTTGGGCCGGCGGCCCTGAGTGATTCTTGGTGCCACGAGCGTTTTGCTGTCCATTCATCCGTCATCGTGCCTGGCGTGTGAGAAGAACTCGGCCGCCTCCGTGGACTCACAAGGGCCGAAGACCGGCAGCTTCCTCCGATGTTGTGCCCGGGGGAAAGGACGGACGGCGACGACTGGCTATCATGGCTTTGCTCACCTGCAGGCAGGATCACGTTCATCGACACTTGTTGTGTGGCTTCAGTGGCGAACTTGCCGCCTTGCAGCGCTTCTTCGGAGGAGCAGCGTGAGAGACAAAAATAACAATTTCTTAGGAGTGGATTCGCAGACACGTGTGGGAGCCCCCTGCGTCTAATCATATCTTCGGGCGCCACTAAGCTAGCGCCTGGGGACTGGGTTCTCGTCGTAGTGTGGCCTAGGTGTACTTTTTCCTCCCTTAACCCGCCAATGGCTTGGGGGCCAGTGAGGCCTGCCTGCTCAAGCGGGGCGCGCAGAATATAATCGACTGCCTGCCAAATCACCGTGGGGAAATACCTACCCGACTGACTCAGATTTGACACTCGTCTCGGCCCTGAATCGATGACGTCGACGGAATCATCCAATGTACCTCCCCCCACGTGAACCCTCCCGGAGTCATCTCGAGGCCCCCGTCCCGCCAGTGCATTGCTAGTTCCCACGCGGCATGAACGTTCGTGCCACGAGTCCGGAATCCCCGAAAATGTTTCGTGAAGCCGCCTGAACAGCATCTTTTTCCTGGTTGCCATTCTGCTGTCAGGTTCTACCGACGACGTTTGGTCCTGGGGTGATGTGGCGCTGGTGTTCACCGTGAAGTTTTCATTACGCAGCTTAGCCAAGGCACCTCGAATGGCACTGTGACCCCAAGATTTGGCAGGAACGTCACCTCCAGTTGTTTCAGCCGCGACTTCAACCAGCGCCAGCGCTGCAGCCGCTTGGACAACGGCTGGATCAGCAGTTCGTGTCCGTGTGAGCGGCGCCTTGTAGTATTCTCTACACTCGAGATCGTGTCCAACCACGGGCAAGCGTGGGACAGAAGATGCTGCTTGACGGAGAAGGCAGTGAGTCCGCAGTGACGAGGGTGTATGACTGGCAGCAGCTACAGTTTGCCTGATTGCAAGAGGCGTCTTCACTGAGTGAGCGGGGGAGTTAGCGTACTCCGCCCCTACTGTTCGGTTCCGGAAGGGTCGCTGGGCAGCCGTTCCTACTGCCAAAGCAGCCGGTGTGTTAGGAGACCCGAGACTGGGGTGAAGCAAATAAACTGACGCGGAGTCGGAGGATACGTGGGGCTGCACGGTGGCAGCAAGTTGCTTCTGTCCGCGGTAGTGCATCCCGCCGCTACATCTGTGGCCCGTCCTCGGACTCCCCTGTTCCATCTTTCTAGACTGCCGGTCCCGTCTGGCAGCAGTTCCTCGTCGTCCAGCGGGGGATGAGCGACACTGCGAGGAACAACGTTTCTCTACCTCTGACATTCCGGTCGTCGGTTGGTGGTGCGTAATGGAGGTCTGAGTCGCGCTCTTCAAGCGGCAGCTGTCGTCCTCTTCTCCCTCTCCACCTGCCTCTTCTTCAGTCCGGGGCAGACGGGAAAACCGGCGGACCGCCATCCATTGTGGTTTGTCCCCCGCCTCTTCTGCCCCAGTTAGGAGCGGACCGCCTTCCGCATCATTGTTGGGCCCTGACGAGATAGGGCCAGCTCCTTCTTCTCTTTGGAAAGTAAGCTGGCTTTTCTCTCGGGTACTGAGAAAAGCAGGAACCGGGTCAGTCAGTGACCCGTCTTGAGAGCTCGGCGTTGCGAGCTCTCTTGATTCTGACCTGCTCGGCGACTGCACAGTTCTGGCTAGCCGAAAACTCACTGAGCTTGGTGGTGTAGGACGGGATGGTCCAGCAGCACTCGTTGGCAACATTGTCAGCGACAGCGATGCAGGTCTGGGGACTTGTGCCTGATCCATTTGAACCTGGCGAGGCTTTTCCGGTAATAGTATGCGTTCGGAGAGCGCAGTCTTCACGTTAGTGTCTAGTAGTGAGCTAGAGACACGTTTTGACATTGGCGACCCTGCTAATGCCTCATCTTCCCGCGCATCAAGACGTCCGAAGCCGTAGATGCGCTCCCAGTTACAAGAAGCCACTTCCACGAGGCGCTGAGGCCTACGCGCCCCGTGTGGGCCAGCAGGAGTGCCCCTTGACTGAAAGTCACTGGTTTTGCCCAGGAGATCAATACAAGCGAGTAGGGCACCCTCTGTGTTGAAAGCGAGGGAGGAAGACGTAGATGATCCACTTTTAGAGAAGGGGCTATACCCGGGGTCATCAGAACGAGTGTGTATGTTGTGGGGGTGGAATAAAGTTGCCGGAGTAGCGCGGAAGCAAAAAGCGGGCAGTCCGGACAGCGGCCCTCGTCCGTTTACTTGGCGGCATTGGCTCTGACCGGATTTTCCCTGCAGGCCAAAGATGGCGTTTGTGTCCTGCTGCTTGGCCAGGCTGAAAGCCTCCAACCTGCTCAGCTCACCGGCCACCAGGTAGCTTGACGGCATGCTAGGGCTACCGGAGCGAGCCCTGGCCTGTTCGCTGTTGTTCAAAATGCTGCGGGCGTCAGCGACACTGCGTCCCGGTGCAGACCGTCTTCTTTTTTTGCAGTCCCGTGACTTCGTTGGTGGATCCACTGCTCTTCCACTGTGGAATGCGGCTACGGTTTGACTCCTAGTCAGCCCGCCGCATTGTTGCACCAGAGAGTTTAGGCTGTCGAAAGAGTGTAGATGGTGGGTTCGTGTATCGCTTTCCCGCTGGTAAAGACAGCATGCACAGCCCCCGTTCGATGGACGTCGTCCACACTCGCTGCATAATCTGGTCCCTGTTACACGGGCTGTCCCACGCTCCTCCCGCGGACCTGGCAGTGCCCTACAAAAGTGTGACTGGCTTTGCCTAAGAAGGACCCTGTTGGTTTCGAGCCCTTTTCCCGGAAAGGGGCTTGTCTCCTCATCCGAGGTTAGCCGGCCCGTGCGTGCACGTGCGAGCGCAAGAGACCGACCGCCGGGTGGCGTTGCTGAGCAAGAGTATTGGTTGCCAACTGCCGGCCTGGCAAGGGGCGAAGACTGGTCCTGTTGTGCGGAAGTACGGAGGGTGCTAGCTCTCGGTGTGCTGCTCGCGCCACGTTGGAAAAGAGCGGCGGGCGAGGAGAACGAGGACTGCGCGATGTCGGAAAATGCCCAAGCCGAGGGATCTGTCAGTGAACCTCTTGGGGGGCTGGAGTCAGACACAGCGCAAGGGTCAGAGCAGAGGGAAGACGCTCGGGCCTCCAGAGCGCGGCAGGTCACCGTAGGATACCTGTAACCAGTTGGGCTGGCCGACAAAAAGGCCCGAACACCTGCAGAGACCGGGGACGAGAACGCTCCGTCCACGCGAAAGAGAGAGTTAACAGGTGGAGTCAGCTGACGTGGCTGTGCTCCGAGTGGTGGCACATCTGGAACTACTGGAGGCTGCCCTGGCACTTTCGGTGAGTCCTGCTGGATCAGCTCGAGTGCACATGTTGCAGCATCCGTCACGCTGCCCGCCGTCCCATCCATTGTCCTTTCTTCTGCCCTGTCCGAGTTCGCTGCCAACCGGGCTTCTGTTTCGGCAGTTTTCCCTTTCCCGAGTCCTTCTGTTGCGTCTTGTCTCTGGTTTGCTGGTTGGTGCCGCCTCACCTTAGCAATCCAATTGCTGGACACGCTGCGTCGGAGCAAGTCCGACGACTGCGCCCAGATGGACTGCAGCAGCACGAGGGGCCGCGGCCTAGCGAGGGAGCCACCCGTTGTGGAGGCCGATGACGCAGCTGCCGTGACCTGACAAGAGGCACCGCTAGACCGTTGGCGCCCCCCGATAAGACTCGTAACTAGGCTTTCTTTCGCCTTGCTGTGCGCAAAAGACGCCGGGAGACTTCTGGCCCTCTTCGAAAATTTACTGCTTTTGAACCCTGAAAGACGTTTTGTCAGCCTGCCCGCCGGAGTGACGCAGCGGTGACACGGTGAAACAGCTCGTGACTCGAGCCCTCGGGCTGTTTCAGACTCTGCCGACAGACCTGATCCTTGTGAGCGCCAGGACTCAGAAGCAGCCCGCGCGGTCGGCAGCTCGTCCAAACCTGAGCTAAGAATCTGCCAGTACGGCAAAGCCGTAAGGGCAAAAGTGCGCCGACTGCACGCCTCATAGGCCCTGACACGCAGCAGTGGGGAAAAGGGACAAAGCAAGGTCCATGTTCAGTGAAGAACAGCCAGTTTGCTTGAATCTTGACGGGACTTCGGTCTTTAGCACCCCAGGTCTGCACGGCAGGCGTCAGATAGTGGTCAGGGTTGCCTGCCTGTACGGCAACTCCAGTATGGATCCAGTCAAAAACTCACCTCTCGAAAAATAACAGGAAGAGGGCTAGGCTGATACTGCAAATGTTCCACCTCATCCAGGCTCCAGGGACAGCGCTCAGTCCGTCGCCATTCCCCGAGACACGACGCACGAAAGCCGGAGATCGCTGGTGGAGCCCTGCGTCCACGCTTTGCTGATTGGCAACCTGCAGTAAAGTTTTGCCGGAGAACGGACAGATGTCACCTCGCGTGTCCCCCGCCGAGGCCGAAGTCTGATAGGCGGCTTGAGGGGACATGGTTGCTTTCTCCGTGAGCGTGAAAGCAGCGAATACTGCATTCAGAAGACCCCAGTGTCCCGCAAGAAGAAGCAAGAGTTTCCAAATGCCACTCTGCCGCTGTGATGATCCGCAAAGCAGAAGCTGAACGAGGTTGAGCAGCCAGCAGCCATAAAGCAAGAGGTCTGGAGGCAATGGAACATCGTGTGCCCGGGGCGGAACTGAGTCGGTTGTCGGGACAGAGGCCAAGTTGACGAAGAGAAACAAAGCAGCGTCGAGGCAGCTGAACACAAGTCTGTAGCCACAGAGCAGAAGCCTGGTAATGCCATGAAATGAGCACCCGGGTGTGGCCACCGCTCTCTGGCAGTGTCGTAGTGCTATGCACCTCGTGGGTCAAATTCCGTGCCGCTCTCGGAGGTGCAGGTTCTGCCAATGAAGGCGGGGTGCTGCGCTAGTAGCCCCGGGAATGCCGCACAGCATTCTGTGAGACCCGAGCACGGGGACTGCCTCATATCGATCTGCGGCGAGGACTATGCGCTGCGTTCTTGCCGTCCCGTTCTACTGTCTGTCCTCGCACGACGTCCGAAGTCACAGACAGACCGGAGACAGAAATACGATCGTGTGGATTTCGGTGGTGACCTTCCTGAGGCACGGGCAGAAGGCTGCGTCTGCAATCCGAGCCGCAGTAGGCTCGTCAGCAGCTCCCGGCTGCTCCTCCGAGTGTCCCGGTTGTCGCTGGTTTCTCCTGGGTTCAGACGCTCTCACCTACAAGGTCAGTGGTCCTGTTTACCTGCAATTAGAAAGGAAAAAAGCTCCCCCGGAGACCTTATTCTGGCACTCGGAAATAACGCGCCTCGTTCCGGAGCGGTTTTCCTCGCTGCAGTCCTGTCTCTGCGAATTTGCCATCCGTAGTGCTGCCGAGGCTACTCGCCACAAGCAAGCGAGCACGGCAGCCTCTAGTATCAGCTGGACTGATAGTCGCACCAGAACCAAAGCATTCACCAGTTTGAGCCCTCTGTATCCTTCTGTGACAGGGTGTGGGAAGAAAGCCACTCTGTAGGGGGTCACCTGTTGAGCGATAGCAGCGGAATCAATTCCTACTTCAGATTCATGGTCGTTGCCATCGGTCACACGTTGGTTCGTGAAAGACGTGCTGTCGGCGCTGTTTCCGAACACATTGAGGTAGTATGGCCCGGTCACCGGAGCAGGCGTAGGCGTGCTAGCGGGAAACCCTTCAGGGCCTGTGACCGCGTGATGTGCGCAGGCCAGTGTGAGAAGAAGGAGCAAGAAGTGCGACGCTGCCCACATAATCTGCCACCATAGGGCGGTCTGAAGTGGACGGCCTACTTCCATGTTCTGTCTCCACCTACAGAACAACCTGAAGAGGAAACGCAGGCAGAACGCCAGCGAGGAAATTTGTAAGGGGGCGACAGATGGTCGGTAGTCCCCTGGAAAAAAAGCAAGTCGGGAACTCTCTCAGCTGCCGACCCGACCGTCGCTTAAGAAGTTCTCTAGTCGCGCCGGAAGAAGTCCTGCCCGCTCTTCTGCGACTTTGTGCTCCAGCTGCCAAACTCAGGCACCACCACGAATCATTGTGCTTCTCACCTTTCTATATTTCCGTCTGAAAACTGAAGAGATACCCGCTGTTCTGGTAAATCGATACAGTCAGGTTTCCTGACCGTGGCAGCATTCATCACCAAATCAAACCGATCTAGTTCGCCAAAGACTTTATCACGGACCACTCGTCCAAGCCGGGTGACTGTTTTCCAGAGCGAAGGGAACACCTGCACTCCGTTTCGCGCTCTTTGCAAGATCCTGCTCCGCGCCGGAACCGGGGGAAAGCATTTGCTCTGCCTCAGACGCTGCAAAGGAGCCGGTATCTCTGCGGCTCTACGGCTTTTGTCCCCTGGAGATTCCTCCATCTTGATGCGGATGACACTGAGATCATTCTGGTTCGGTTCAGCGTCGGGGACTTGCAGCTCAGCACGGTCCTTGTAGCTGTTGCCTGTTGGCCTGGGAACAGACCCCTGGCAAGAGCAAGCTACGTATCCTCCGCACTCTGGATCTCTGACATGCGGCGCTGCATCCCCCACATCAGAAACCTCAGGAGCCTTTTCCGTCGGGTCCTGCAACACTTCTCCATTTTCTCTGTCACCAGGAGGCTGGCGACGAGTGCAGTTCTCGAGTTCCCCGGCTGCATCGTCGTCGGTCTGGTTCCTCGTGTGCTCGCGGCAAAGCAGCTTTACCTTTTGCCTTTGGGCGAGCTTCACGGTAGGCCAACACTCACGCTCGCTTAGGAGTGACGCGCGTTGCCCCGTTGTGGTGAGTCGAAAGGGACAGGAGATGGCAAGTTCATTCTGCCCGGCAGCGGCCGTTTGCCCAGTGTGGCTCGACCTGTTTCGAGGAAGAGTGGCTGGCGACTCTTTTGGAGACGTGAGGTCTCCCACCGGCAGCGAAGGCATACAGGCCTCCGGACGGGCAGTACAACTTCTTTGTTCGTCATCTTGCTCCCGTTCAGTTTCCGGGAATGGGTGTTGTACGCCGGTCCAGCACTCCGACCCCAGGAGGCCACCTCCAGCTCTAGGGCCGGGGTGTGTTCGCTTTGTCGATGCTCGCAAAATCCGCAAACACTCGGGACGTTGCTCTCTCCGGGATCTGATAACGCAGGTCTCGCTCCCCCTCCAAAAAAAGCGGTTCCGTCTTCTTCGGCGTTTGTACGTCGAAATGCCTACTCTCGCCACTTGGTGCCGCCGTCTTTTTTTCCAGCGACGTCCGACGTGGAACCAAGAAGCGGCACAGTTGGGGGCAGGACTGTGTAGCGCAGTGCCCTCGCAAGTCGTAACTCGGTTACATGCAAAGGAAGACTGCTGAAGCAACAGGGGACCGCTGGGAGAGGCACTGACTTCTACTGGGTACCCGTTCACGCCGTCCTTGTCTGGGCACGGGCGGTCGGACGGGCAACCACTGCTGCATCTGAGGCCTGATATAGAAAGGTGGCCTAGCTTGGGTAGATGTTCTTCTACCCTTGCGCTTCGGTGCCCAGGCACGTCTGCGCAACCTGTGCGACCTAACAAGGAGGGGAGACACTGCCAACTTCCGGCAGCGGACCCCACTCTTGGGTGAGGAGTCCTACTTCTGCTCACGCCTGTACCGATGTTACTCGAGTATGAGCGCGGTGTAAGGACTCCCGCACGGCCGGCTATTTCTTGACGAGGATCTTCCGTCAGACTGCGCGACCAAGTCCTCGGGTGAAAATCGTTTCGAACCTGACTGGGAACGCGCGACACGACATGCAGAGCGTCCCCTAAACAGCTTGGCCCGGGGAATACTGGTCCGGGACGACCACAGCAATCGGGGAGGGAGAGAGCCGCTGCTGATTCTCTGGACGATAAAACAAGCAGTGGCGCACAGTCCGGACTGCCAGGAAGTAAGTCCCAGATCTGATTGAGCTCGTACTGGAGCACCTCCTTAAGCTTCTGCTGGGCGTACAAGGGACCTGAGAGGTTTATTGCTTCGCTCCTTTCCAGGATACGAGGCCGAGAGGGCTTTTGTATGGCGTAACACCTGCTTCTTCCAGGGGTACAATCAGAGGCCTTGATTTCAAAGTTGCAGTTCGTGGAACAGCTTCGGATTCGTATTTTCTGGCTGATTGTCTGTACGGGGCTTCTGTCGAGATCAGTGGAGGTACCGTCAGTGACAAGAAGGAAGCTCGCACGTCCGCTGCAGCACACTGTCTGCACCATAGCACGGCTAACAGTCGTTTGCTCTGTAGTGTAACTTGGAGCCGTACAGACTTCCGGTTCGGCTCTACGCGAGCAACGAAGCTCCGCGGCTGTGCTCTCAAGCTTGGTCGAGGTCGCTTGAAGACCTGAGGCCGGCCTGCCGCCGGTGGCGTCCCGGAGGACAGGGTCATGACCGGAATCGGATACCGTCTGGTGTCTTAATAAGTTACAGTGTTCTTCCCATCCTTCAGTAACGGTCTTCAGGCACAACGCGCAAGTGTCGCAGCGGACAATGCACGACCTGAGCGGGCAGTTGGGGCTGGCGTCTGTTAGAGGATTAGCGTCGATCTCTGACAGAGGACGGGCCCAGAGACTCTCTTCACGCGCTCGGTACGCAGCACGCATCAGCCCCCGAGTGGTAGCGGCCTGCCCGCCCGTCCCTGGAGTGCGCAGCACAAGACTGCACGGTCTGTTCGAAAATTGTTTTGCACCGATGACGCCTTGGAGTCTGTAGTACGACAGGGTCCTGCGGAGTATACAAAGAGGCAACATACAGAAAGGTAGCGGCAGAGCCTCCCGCGTCAGGACCGGCAGGCACGACGCACCGGGAGCTGCCCGTCTGACGCGCTGCTTCTGCCTGAAGAGTAAGCCAACAGGGCCAGCGGAGTACAGAGGACTAATTCATCGTCCGAACAGCACCATTACTACAGAGGGCGTCTCGGAATGGGTCAGAAATGTTTTTGACGTTGAACAGAAGGTCGCTTTGCAGCACGTAAATCCGCCTTAACCGTCCTGAGCAGACCGCCGGATGAGAAAGCGATAGGTTTGCCCCGCGTTTAAGTGCTGCCAAGCTTACCGCCGTTAAGTCCCTTTTAGCTTTTCCTATCTCAACCAGGTTTCAGTGACCAGCCGACTAAGAGTGCACAGCCTTCAGGTTGTAACAGACTGCTTCAGTGGACCCAGATCAGTGGTACCACGGAATGGTCATCTTCGTGTCATGTTAGCACTACTTGATCCTAAAAAGATACATGTACNNGAACAGCTAAACCTCCAATGATCAAAGCAGTGGATTCCGTATTCAAGGTCATCAGGCTAGTACCTAGAGGCGGATACATTGTCCTGTTATTCTGCAGCACTCGGTTTCCTGGAGAACGGGCGGTGAGTCTTGATTGCAGTGGCTTCGTAGGTGTTGATCACAGGCCAAGCCGTGAGAAAGTGTTTTTCGCTCGTTGTGTCCTTCTTCCGTGAGTTGTGTAAAACAGCGTTCGCGAGTGATTTGAGTTACGGCCTCTTAGCAACTTACGCAGTTGAAGCGGACTTCGCATACGCTCGAACCGCAGCCAGGGCGGCACGGGCAGCACGGCAACCTTGCCGCCCGGCGACCTGACCGCCCTCCGCTGCACCGTGACCAGCTGGGTCCTCGACTTCAATTCCTTCAGAAATTCTCCAGGAGCATTTTCTTTGCCGATACATGATTTGTCTCACATTGAAAGTCTCCAAGTGGAGAATGCCCGGAAGGAAAGCACAAGACAAACGATACGGGAACTGTTCTGCTAGCAAGAAAATGACGGCGAACCGACGGAGACGAAGACGTAGAAGAGCGCAGTAGAGAACCACGATACCTACGTAGGAAGCATTGGTCAGGAACAGAACGGGGGGGAATCTGGCCGGCATGGCTGCAATAAAGTCCCGCACCACAATGCAGCATGAGAGCATGAGGAGGAAACGCGAGGAGACCCCGGTAAAAGTGGAGAGTGCGAACAGATGAATCACAGTAATGACAGAAACGATCTGCCGCGGAGAAGCGAACGATGTGGCAGGGTAGAGGGGTAATATAGCAGCACACACTGCGACTACCAGCATACAGGTAGCCGGCGCGACCGTGCAGAAGTTCTGACACGGAGCCCGGTTCGCGCGAAACTTCTTTTTGACTATCTGCTGTCGCCTGTACAGTGGTCTCGCCAGGCAGCTACACGCCAAGAGAAGAACGCTGAAGCTAACGCATCCCAAGATCATAGAGAAAAAACATGGTGACCAGTGAGTT
Organism: Cystoisospora suis; assembly: GCF_002600585.1. NCBI lineage: Eukaryota > Apicomplexa > Conoidasida > Eucoccidiorida > Sarcocystidae > Cystoisospora > Cystoisospora suis. The sequence continues at coordinate 37,484 of NW_027153225.1, forward strand.
CGTGAGCCCAGTGCGGAGCCTGCAGACGGCGAGATCTTGGCTGCCATGTTCCCCGGCACGGCGCACGAGGTGCCGAATGACGTAGTACACTCGAAGCCGACGTAGGCGACAAGGAGAAAACTGAAAACTGCAAGGCCGATAACAAGCTCGGCGGATGAGCAGTCCAGCAAGTGACGCATTTTGCAGAAGTTGTGCTGCAAGTCCGAGGATTAGAGATTTCTTTCAGAGTTGAACAAGCACTGCTTGTCGCGTTGGATCTCAGACCACGTCACGAAAGTTGCATTCGGTTTGGACAGCGCCATCGTTTCTACATCGCCTTCTCAAAACAGTCTCACAGAGGTAAAACCTGAAGTACTATCAAACGTAGGTATGACCCCAAGGGCGGACAGCCCGTCAAAGCAACAGCGGGGATCAGACCATTCTCCGGAATCTCTGCTGTCTCTGCTTGGCACCGCGACACTGCGCGGTTGGCCCAGCAGTAAGGAGACAATGTGAATCAAAAAGCCGCGGAGAAGAACTCTGCAGCTACTGTCTCCCCGCTGCATGTTTGTGAACACCTTGCAAAGAAGCTTGTTCGACTGCCTCGGTCCACATTTTTCGGCCGGAGGGCTAACCTCAGCGTGCACGGTCTCCCAGCCCAGAAGTGACACTGCTCGTCAAGTCGCACGGACACGAGTCTGACGCACGACTTGCGGGCCTGTTGAACAGCCGGTCCGTCCCTCCACCGCCTTGTCCTACGTTTGTTCCGGGGCAGTTGGCGAGTACCGCTGACCGTTCTACCATGAGGGGCGTCAGCGAAGCCTCAGCCCGCAGTGTTGATGGCGTGCGTGCGAGCACACGGGGTTACTCACGAGTTCCATTCTCATCCTCTGAACACTAGCGGTGTCCCGCGCTGTGAGTAGTCCCCCCCGTACAGCTCCAGAACTCGATGTCCGATAAACACGAACTAGCTGGCCAAGTGGTTAGCTTTTCCACTAGTTTCGTTGCGGGTTCCATAAGCTACAAAAAGAACACGTTTGAGTTCCGCCCACGGTAACCCGGGATCCAGGAACGACAAAACCCCGATAGAATCCCGAACAGCACCGTTCCAAGAACCACTCCGAAGCACAATGGGGACAGCCTAGGATATGCGTGAGACGACGTTTTGGTCGAGGCGGCTCTAAAAAGCAGCTGCAAGTTAGAAATGGAAGCTGGTAATTCCCGCAGTTCCTGCCAACTTCTGTGCAGTACATACACCACGCGCTAGCGCTTCCGCTGCCCGTTCTGTTGAGGCCGAATGGTGCGCAGTCTGTGCACGTACAAATGGTTTGGTGTTACGAGCGACAAGTCTCCCCACTGTTACTGTCTGTCTCGACACTTTTCGAGAAAAAAGTTTCCGTCAGCGGCTACTTTCCCCTGTGTGTGATTCCGAGGAGACAGAATGTCCAGCCAGCCTATGCTCCCTTTGTCCCTTCATAACATTGAGTCTGTGTCACGGGCCGCGCACCTGACCAACAAGGAATGTGCGGAATTCATCGTGAAGAACGCTGGCATTGCTTATCAGCCTGTCGTCGGCCTTCAGGACAGTATCCATGCAGGGGCCAAAAATGTGTCTCTCGGAAATTCAGCCACAGCGGCAGACGATTCACAATCCAGAGTGCTCCACGAGTGTCTTTCTGCAATCGCTGTGCCGTACCCGTCTCCACCACACTCTCCACTATCCATTGTGACAACCAGTGAGCGCACCTCCAGGAGGTCAACGCCTTCTCCTTCGTCAGCATCGAGTAGGTGACTTGGATGCTGTTGTGGGAGAGTCACTCACTGTGGTCCTCAGCAGGCCCAGCTAGTCCCGAACCTTCTCGGATTCTTCAAGACCAACTCGACGGTCGATCGCTTATCTCTGTCTCTGCAGTCCCGGATCTTCTCGCCACCAAGCAGGCCTTATCGACGTTGCTGTCGAAAGCTTGTCTCGAAGTCCAAATTCCAACAGGCCCAAAGCTTCCTTCCAGCGGGAACGCCCGACCTCCATCGTCTTGCTCGACTTTACTGCCCGAGAGACCTTCACCGGAAGGCGTATCCACTGTCTTTCAAACGCTTGCCCGGTAAGCATGCCTTACTTCTTTCAAACGAAGAGAAACACCCCTATGTGCCTCCTCAGCGAGTTTGCTTCACTGGAGAAGAAAGCTTTGTCACAGGCCCAGAACGCTCAACGACAGGTAGTACAGCTGGCTGGCCGTGCTGAGGAGATGCAAGTACCATTCAGCAACTCGTTTAGGCTGAGAGACTCCGGAGAGAGAATGATGAGCTAGAAGACCATATCCGGAAGCTTGAAAGAGTGGTAGAAAAACTTCGGGAAACGAGGGAAAGGGAAGCAAGAGAGGGGGAAGCACTTGAGAGACACGCCACCACCATCTCCGGAACGCTGGCGGAAGTGAAAAGTCTGTAAGTCTGACAGAATCATGTTGCACTCCTCTGTGAACTTTTGCCCCCGATTTACAGCCTAGAACCCGTCTGTCGTCATCAGACTCATATACCCGGCTGTTTGACTTCTCGAAGTGCCTGAGTGTTTCAGTGGTCTGCTAACCGTGACTCCTTCCGTTTTGATCGCGTCGGCTGATCGCCGTTCTTTTGTGTAGACTGACGCGTCTCGAACTCGTGACGGGCGCCGTCGTGTGCAGAACACAAGCAGTCGCAGTCGTAACTGGCGGCCTTGCAGTTGTACGTTTTGTCATTTTGAATCTTGCGGCTTTGTGCTAACGATGAGGTTAACGCAGTTACACTCGGAGACCGGCAGGTCCATGATGAAGCCGAGGGCCTTCGTGTGTAGACACTGAGCCGCCCATCATTCGCTTCAGCGACATGTGACATGTAAGCCGTCGGTCCGGTGACTCCGGTGCAACTAAGGACATCCCGCAACGAGTCTCTCGGCGTTGCTTCGCTGAACTGCTTGGTCTCTTGTGACTGCCGGTGGTGGCGGCAACAGTACACCGGGATAGAGTTGTGGCACCAAATGATGAGCGGCGGTTGCAGAACAAAGGACTAGCAACTTCGAGTCTTGAAGGTTATCAAAGTTCTTTTGCCCCAACGGACATCCCGAGGGTCCACCAAGTGCAAAGAGGTACAGAACTCACTTGGAACGGACCAAAGACGGGGTGAATGAAAGAGAAAGACTGCGCCAGCGTTGGACTGGCTACAGTCACAATCGACTTCACAGCAACTGACGACGCACATCGTGAATGCAAAGCGCACTGTCACGACATCGCCACAAGTGATGCCACGGTCCGAACAGACACGGACCACGCCCAGCCCCCGGGATTCCCTCGTGGCCAACACACACGCAACACCGTTACTTGCAAGACCGTAGACCACCACAACCTGTTCGCTGCTTAGGAAACTGTGGCCTCCAGAAATCAAGAAGGTCAGGACTCCCTCCTTTCGAACCCCTCCGCATAGGAACGTCGGTCGCGAAGGTCTTGCCGTGTACATAGTGCTCTCTCCAACGTAACACCTCTCTACCCGCAGTACATGGTCGAGTAACGGTTTCTTGATCGATCTCCGTCAACGCCCAAAGAATCGTGCATGAAGCCGGTTGTGTTTCCGAACACGCTAGCCCCGACAGGAGTTGGGTAGACCGTTTGCTGGGGGTTCGGAGTTTCAGACGCTCTAACAGTATCCCGGTGTGTCATGTATGAGGACGCAGAATCACGAGCCGAAGACCGTGGCATGTCTGCAGAAGGAAATGACGTCACACAGGCACAACTCCAGGGTGAGCCAAGAAAATGGATGGTGCTGGTGAACTTCCCCAGGTATAGACGTTTATCATATCCTGTGGTTCTCCGTGAAGAATGAAGAAGACAAGGGTTGTCAGCTTGGAAAAGACTTGTCCGTTGCTGACTACAGGGTGGTGTTCGAAATCAATTTCAGGCACTGCTAACTCCGATGCAGAGCTACCGTACACCGTACCTCTCCCACAGAGGAATGTGTAACCCGCTCTCCCCGCCTGATGAATGGTATGTATAGACTGGAATGTCTCATTCTGTAGGAAGAGGCATCCTGTAAGACGGTCTACCACCAGTGAGTGGGCCGCGCAGTGAGAGCTCCTCCACACCACGCAAGTGCTCGCCTGTCCCATTTACTAACCTGTGCTGTAAGCGAGTAATCTGGAGCTCCGATGCAAGTACCATCGGAAAACAACGGCGCCAGCAACGGCTGCACAGGCAAAGAAGATGCCTACAGCGGCTTCGAGGCCGACTCGGTCTTGCAATCCAGTCCACAAGCCTTGAACCTGAATACATTTATGTACATACACACCAAAGAGTATCAGACAATCGAAGTACATTCCTGTCATCGTGCAAGCAAACGACCACCCAGCTTGACTTGAGTGCCTTTCCTACCTCACTGGTACATCAAGAGAACGGATGCATCTCTACCTGCAGACTTGATCACGTCGATTGTCTCGCAGCTTCTCCAGAGAGCAGCTGTCTTCTGAACGTCCTTTTTCTCTAACCAGAGCTCACTGGCATCAACCTCTTAGGCAGGAGCCAATCACGGCATTGATAGCAACCATCCCTGAATAGGCATATCTACTTTCTTCTCTACTGAATGAACACCGAAGAACACCAGGAAAATCTCAAAGCATTAAACCTCTCCTCTTTCTTCCTCTTCTTCTTCACACTGACGTTGCATCCCCGTGTCATCGACCCAGCCTATCTCTCTCTTTCTTCATCTCCCTCTTCTCACACATCATACGAACACCTCTACATATTCTCCTCTTGCGCTATGACCACTCTTCCTCCAGATGACATCTGTATTCTTCTTCCTTCTTCTCTTGTTCTCCTCTCTCTTCCACCCTATTCTCCCTCTCTTTGAGTCTTCTTTTCTCTCCAGCTTCTTCTTCTTCTTTTCAGATAAGGAATGGAGATGACTTACAGTGAATTTGAAAGCGCTTCTTAAACACGCGAGTAAAGTGAAGATGCCGAACACCAGCCAAAGGCCTACGAGCACTATGAGGCTTCCTAGCCACATGCTGTAAGTCGCAAAGACAAACGTCCCTCCTATGCTGAAAACGGCCCCAACAATCTGAAAGAAACCGCACAAACAACACACACCCCTCACCCAGCCAGATGATGCCTGTCCTCTCCTCTTGACCTATTTGACACAACGCATGCTAAACACTTCAAACGGATGAGAAATGAAACAAATTGAAGACGTGACAGCACTGGAGAAATCGGCTCCTCATTCTAGATCCTATCTATCTATCCATCCTTAATCTATCTTTAATCTATCTTTGGTCTATCTATCTATCTTTCTTCCTTAATCTATCTTTCTTTCTGTGGATGTTCTTTTCTTCGTCTCTTCATCTTCGCCATCCTAATACAAATGCTGACGATACTGCAACTACTCCTACTCCTTCTACTCCTATTATTCCTCCTATTATTCCTCCTCCTGCTGCTGCTACCCAAACAATGATGATGCTTTCTTACAACGGCTACGGCTTCTCCTTTCTTCTTTCTTCTTCTTTCTTCTTTTTCTTGTTGTTTATGTCTAATACTTGACTGACTGACTGAAGGTTGGGCCAGGAGAGGAGAGGAGGGAGTATCAAGTCTTAATTTGCTTTCCTTTCAGCTCCGAATATAAGCGCATGGGAATTCTCCTAAGAGAAGTCGCCACGCAAAAAATCTTCTTCTTCGTCAAAGTATGTCTGTCTCACTTTCACTACTACTCTTTCTTTCTCACTCTTTCTTTCTCACTCTTTCTTTCTCTTTCTTTCTTTCTCCCTCTTTCTCACTCTTTGTTTGTTTGGCTGTAGTTTCG
>NW_027153226.1:0-1673 GCF_002600585.1 Cystoisospora suis
TTCTTTCTTTCTTTGTTCTTTTCTTGAAGCGTCGGAAGATTTGGATTTTTATCGAGAGCTTGGGGTGTCTCCGCATGCGCCTGGCTGGGAGGTTCAGCAGGCCTATGATATGAAGCTTGACGAAATTCCAGATGAGAAGAAAAGAGCAATCTTTGAAGAAAAGTGGCTAAAGCTCTATGCCAAGCGAGCTAACAAAGACTTCCTAGCTATCACGCATCGATTTGAACAGCATCATCTGCATGCAACAGAAAAGTCAAGTCGATGGATCAAGCCTCTCCGCTCTCTCTTCAAGGAAAAAAGTCTGGCGGATTCTCTCAATGAAAACGACTGGGCAAGGTACATGCATGCACATCCATCAATAGACACATGCATGCATTTATAGAGATATATATATGAATGGATATATATCTATATATATGTATGGATAGGTTTGGATGCATGAATGCATATGTATATGTAGATGTACGTAGGCATCTACTATGTGTGCATATGAGTGTGTATGTGTATCTACCTCTTTGCATGTGAATATGAGTATAGATCTATGTGTGTGTGGGGGGGGGTGTATGAAGATGAATGTCTATATATCTACGTATGTATTCTTTATACATGCATTCATCTACTATGGATATCTGGATAGAGATGTAAGAATCTACGAATGGCTCTCTGTAGAAATCTATACTCTCCCCCCAGCCACAAGACACCTAAGAGAATCCTCATGAATACATGCAGATAAATATGTCTCTCTCTCTCCATATATATATATCTGTATATGTATGTAGATATATATGTGTCTAATTCCTTTCTTTTGTCATTTTCAGCGAGCTTCCAAGCGAATCGGATCCGACCTACATGAGCAGTCAGACAGACGACGTGCCGAGAGAGATGAAAGACATTATGATGGGTCTAGGAGATCGAAAAGGAATCTTCAAGAATCTTCTCCGCTCTTCTGTCGCCCAAGGAGATGAAGAAAGAAGCAGACGCTTCTTTCGAAGGTAATTCAAACACCTAGAAATCCAACGAAGAGAAAGGAGGGTTGAAGAAGCAGAGAAGAAAAAAGAATCTCTCTGCTCTCTTGGCTCTATGTGGGAAGGTCTCCATGGAGATCATTCATAGCAAGAAAGAAAGTGCACGTATCCGTATGTGTCTCTAGATGGGACTTATATAGACTGGGGCATGTATGTACGTCCTATCTAACTATCTTTAATCTCTCTATCTATCGTCAAGGGAGACCCATCTATCATGTATCCATCATACATATTAAATCTCCCGTTCCTGCTTTCCACATACATTTCTATATGTAGTGAGAAAAAAGAGATAGCTATGAAGCCTGCTCTTCGTGCGAGCCACCCTACACATATGTCTCTATCTCCCATGGGAGCAATCCTGTATATGTTTATAGAGGTTTACTTGATAAGTTTTTTTTCCTCTCCTTGTGTCTAGATGGTGTATGTACGGTGTATATACAGCCCCGCAGTAGACAGGCGTGCTTGAATCTGCGAGAGACTGAAAAAGAGAATCCCGAACGATCTTGCCTGTCTCCTGGATTTCTTAGGCTCGTAACTTCTCTTTTAGAAAGAGCGTCTCAACACCTCATCCTCTTCAGCACGCAACAATCAACCACCTATCTTCTCCATATATATATATATATATATACATATATGTGTGTATGCATA
>NW_027153226.1:1691-3267 GCF_002600585.1 Cystoisospora suis
TATGCATACACACATATATGTATGTACATGCTGACCTGAGTATATAATATGTGTGTGTGTCTATTGCTTGTGTGTAGGTTTGACGTGAAGAGATGGCGAAGGACAGGAAGTTTCTTTCTGCCTCTGGCCGGCATAGGCTTTTTTGTATCGAAGCTAAGGTCTTCTTCTCTTCTCACATCACTCGGACTAGCTACCAGATACATGTGGATGAAAGATAAAGATGTACGATTCTCTCTTTCTCTCCTTCCTTCTCTCTCTCCTTTCTCTCTCCCTTTCTCTCCTTCCTTCTCTCTTTTTCTCTTTCGCTTCTCTTCCACTTCAGCGATGGCTAGAGACGTCACTTCTTCTCTATTGCAGGTGTACCCTTTTGTAGATCATTCTAGTCACATTCTCGTGCTCTTCAGTCTCAAGCGACTACACATCGCTCTCTCTGTATATAGACACGTATATATATATAGAGAGAGAGATGTATGTATATCGGCGTATGTACAGGCAACTCCACTTGGAGACCTCAGCATCATCCTATTGTTGCATATATATGTTTCTCTATGTCCGTACACATAGTATATGTATAAATATATATATATATATATATGTAGATTGATATACTCAGATACGTACAGATAGCTGCATTTTCTACGTGCGCGTATTACATATGCATTTACGTACATACACATGCAAACGCATATACATGAATATATATATATATATATGTCATGAGATGAGTATGTATATTTGTAGGTACGTAGTGTAAGAGAGAACGCCAGAACATCTTTTCTGTAGGCCAATACCTCACGCATGCATTTTCACTCAGTGAAGTTGCTTTTGGGCGTGCAGGGGTTTTTTTCTTCCGCATGCATGTGTATACACCCAGTGTACATACAGCTGGAGTCCTCCTTATTCCACATCGTGGGACTTCCACCATCTTGTTTTTCTTCTGACTTCTTTTTCACCTTTCTGAAGGAGAAGAAAAAAAAAAGAAAAAGAAGCAAAGAACTCTCCAACTTTTCTTCTTCTTCTTCTTCTCCCGCATGTCTGTGAGGGTTTCACACAGGTCTTCTTTCTTTCTCTCTCTGCTTGAACAAACTAAGATCAAAAGAGAGAAAGAAGAAGCTAATGGTTTCTCTCTCTTTCTTTTCTTTTTCTTTTCTCTTTTACTTTGTTGTTTTCCTTGCAGGGAGAGGAAGATGACGAAGAGCTGGGAGAGTCTTCTTCTTCTTCTTCAGTATCGCAGCATAAGAGAAGATCGACAGATGGGAGAAAGTCGGTAGATGGAAAGAAAAAGAAAAAGAAGTTGCCTTCTTTGAAAACGATCCTTCTTACGGGAGGTCTGCTAGCTTTGCATGCGGCCCTAGGCGTCTTCTCTGTCTCTGCTTTCATCCTTCCTGCAGTAAGAAGAAATAAAAGAAGAAAAGAAAGAAATGAAGAAGAATAGACCTGGGCGCTCGTGGCGCTTTCTTAATATTCACCTTCAGTAGACTGTAGAGACACTCAGATGTCTTCCTATTCCCGCTCTTACTTCTCTCCGTGCATAGACAGATATAACCAAGAGAGGTGTAGATAGATAGGTAGATAG
>NW_027153226.1:3421-30751 GCF_002600585.1 Cystoisospora suis
GCGTGTGGGCCTATAGGGGAGCCTTTGGAGAGACGAAGGCTTTATTTTCTTCTTTCAAAATTCTCTCGTTCTTTCCATCACGCAGATTTTACCTCTTGTGTATGTGTGTTTTAGCTGCATGCATAGTCTCACTCATAATTTTTCCTTTCATATAAAGCAGGGGGTGGCGATTCTTTCATGGGGTGTGGAGAAGAGTCTTCTTTCTTCTTCTTCCATTGGAGAGATTCTCTATAGACTTTTAATAGGAGCCGCTGTTTGTCTGAGGATCTTACGCCAGTTTGGTTTTTTCTCTTGCATGCATTGGTCGTTTTCATGAGCCTCGTTAATCGAAAATATGATAGGAATGGAGATATTCTACCAAGATAGGAATGCCGTCTCAAGCGAGTATAGCGAGATTCTTTGTCTCTCTTGTTTCTCTTCAGAAGGTGCCTGTACTTTTCCTGTAGTAACGTCCCTCTCTTCTCTTTCCTTATCTGTATACATGTCGCTATATATATGTAGGTATGACTGTATGTGTATGGGCTGAATGAAAGAGTCTATTGCAGATGTGAAGTAGTGAAGTAGTATGTATAGATTGCATGCTTTAATATGTATCTTCATAGATACAAAGAATGTCCCGGGATCGCTTCCACACATGTAAGATTTATGATTTATATGTATACAAGTGTCTACCGCATCTATATATATGTATCTGTCTATCTGTCTCTAATCTACCTATCGCTGATCTCTCTCCCTATCTTTCTATCTATCTGTTTCTTTTAGAGATTGATACTCTAGAGTGACAGACCATCGGTGAGCTGAAAGGTGCTTAGCTAATACATTCCCGTTCTACCTTTCATACCTTCCGCAGGTACACATATATATATATATACATATGTATCTATAGATCTACATAAAAATATATATATCTATATATTTATATGTAGATCTATAGATACATCGATGTACACGCGTGTATATCTATGTCTCTCTATGTAGGTGTCGATGTGTGCAGGTGGATGTGGAGAGACGTGGTGACTCCTTTCCGTTGGTTTGCGTGTGTGTTTTTTCGTGACTGCATGCACTTGCACAGATTGAAGATTCCGTTGGGACTTCCTTCTCATTCATCACTCCTGAGGGTCTCGTTGCCTCGAACGTCATTCTGCAGTGGTGGATTAGTTCCAATCTTTATCGCATTTCTTCTGTCTCAAGAAAAGATAGAAACAAGGAAGATGAAGAGGAAGAAGAAGAAGAAGACGAGGATGATGATGGAGAAGACGATCAGGACGGCGGCGAAGACGGGAGAAGAAATGGAGAAGACGGGGAGGAGGATGATGATCTAGGAGGAGGGCCGCTCGCAGATGAAGAGTAGGGGAAGATCAAAGGCAAAGAAAGGAGAGAAGAAGGAAAGAAGAAAGAACAAGAGATGAAGGATGAGAGACAAGAAGAAAGTGGAATAGATGAGAAGAAGAAGAAGAAGAAAGAGGGCACAGGGCGAGGAAGAGGAAGAGAAGAAGAGAGAGGCTGGGGAAGTAGAAAGAAGTAGAAGGAGAGCAGAGGTGGTCGAATCATTCGTGGGAGAAGTTAGATGCCTCGGGTCACTTTGGACTTTATGCAAATAGCCTTGTAAAGAAAAAGGAGAGATAAATAGTCGGATTACTCGTTTCACTTGGAAATAAACACGTGGATATCTAGATACCCACATGCGTATATGCATATATATGCATATATAGACGCATGGGTATGTACGTAGGGAGGCTAAGATTAATATGAAGTGGAGTGTGAGGGGCGGGTTAAAGATTTTTCCTCCTTCTTAGCTTTGACGGGAACGTCCCTGACATACCCATCATATTCACCATCCACCTCCTTCTCCTCCTCCTCCTGCTTTCTTCTCGGGTTTGAGAAAGAAGAAATTGCATGGAGACAAGAGGTGTATCCACACTCTCTATCACTATCAGAAGACTTTAACACATCCATCCTCCTTGTCATAAGGCTCTTCAGAAAAAAGCCAACCTGTCTGTCTATCTTTATATATGTTCCTCTGCAGTGTACACACGTTTGAATATCTAGACAGGTCGCATGCATCCATCTCTCTCTATGTATAGAAGGGATGGATACAGAGGTAAAATATAGTAGAAAACTAAACTATCATGGGACTTCTCTCCTCCCCCCGACACTATCCCCCCGTCTATGCATGCATGCATGAATCCATCTATGTACGAACGGATTTCTCGATAGATAGAGATAGATAGATCAGAGATAGGTAAATAGATGCGAATGTACTTATAGAGACAAAGAAGGAATATCCTGTGTAAGAGAATAGCTAAAAAGCTCGCACAAATAGATTGGCTGGCTGACTGGGGCTGATGACTCGAGATCGCAAAAAGACATTATTTTAGCGCTTTGGAAGTTCTTCTTCTTGACCTTTGTGTCGAAAGAGGAAGAAGGAGAAGATGAAAGTGGCTAGTAGACGGGATAGAGATAGCCAGGGATGGGAAGAGGAGAAGGAGAGAGAGAAAGAGAGGAGAGCCCGGCCTATCTAGTCGTCCGTCATGGAGCTTCCGAAAGATCGCTTTCTTGTATGGAGAAAGCATGAAGTGTTTTTCTCTTTGAAGCCACAAGAAGATCTGAAATAGATCTTCTCTCTGCCCATACACTTGGGTCAAAATGTTCCTCACTTCTCTTGCCGTTGTAAGCAAGAGAAGCAACCGAAGTCTCTATGGATAGACAGGAAGCGAAGATCTTGTTCAGATCGACCCCTGATTTGTATGCTTGTCTGCCTTCTCCTCCTTCTCTTTCTCTTCTTTCTTTCTTCTTTCACTAGGCGTCCTCTATACGACATCATGAGACAGATACATCAAAGATAGATTAATAGATCTAGAATAAATAGATAAAGAGATTAGAGATAGATAGATTAGAGATAGATAGATTGAAGATAGATAGATCGATAGATATGTAGCTTAGACTCTCGATTTCTCTCTTCCTCTCTCTTGTCATTTCTACCGAAGGTTCTTCTCCATTAGAGACCGCCTTCTCTTTCTCACAATGAGTTCAGGCGTCGTTTTTAAGGGAAAATTTCCTTTCGAGGTATTTAAGCTTTCTTTCTCTCTTAGCGGGAGAGAGCTCAGAATAGACTCGAGCATCCAATCTGTTTCTCTTCTTCCGATACAGGAGAAGATATACGGGAAGGGAAGAGAGAGAGAGATGAAGCGAGACAGAACGACAAGACAATAAAAGAGAGCTTTGGAGAAGAAGTGAAAGGAGGACGGGAAGAGGCATTTTATCGGATATAATACACTCCATATATATGAACATGTATACAGATGTATATATATATATATATATATATATATTTAGTATATATGTATATGTGTATGGTGGACACGTCTCCATATGTACACATGTATAGAGAAGCGAGTTTTTCCAAGTCCTTTATGGTAGGAAGAAGTAACATCGATAAGAAAAGGAATGAAAGAGTGGAGAGAAATTTGAGAAAGAAACCTTGATCGAAAGCAAAGAAAAAGGAAAATCTGTTTCTCTTGTTCACAGTGAAAGGAGCAGTTCACAGAAAAAGAGACTAAGAGTAGGTCAGGTTCTATTTTTCTCCTGAGAGACAAGGAGAGATCTGAGTTTCTCAACTTGGTGTGATGTACAGGTGTACGTACACCTCATCTGGGGCCTATGGTGTAACGCGAGTAGTACGAAAGCTGTCAAGAATTCATTCCTTTTCTAGCGCTGCTTAATTCCTCGAATGAAGGCACCGTCTCGTCAAGAGAACATCCCTTGTCTTCTATCAATGATTTGATATAGAAGCTAAGAGAAAGGTTCTTAAGGATCTATCATCCTACCGGGGAGCTCCAGGGTGGTGTGCTCGTGCGAGATTCATATATGGTAGGTCAGGATCTTTCAAAGATCCTTCTTTCGTTTCTCTCTCTGAAAAAGCGACTTCCCCTTTCTCTTCAGAAATCTCCCTTTACTCATATCGTTCTTTCTTCACCAAAACTCGGGGCTTTTGAAAGAAAGACTCTCATGTAGACAGGTCATTGATGTGTATGTTGTGTCTCTTGTATGGCTGGGTGAATATAGTCATCAGTCCTACTGCATGCATTCAGCTTGGTCTCTCTCCTGACTTCAGTTCCTTCCGTTCAAATCGATTGCAACGGAGGGAGAGAAAGAGAGAGAAAACCGACTGTAACTCTTCACAAAGCCAAAGACCCTCAATGACAACTACCTTTAAGAATAGAGAAAAGTCTACGGCTTTTCTTTTACCGACGGGAATGGACCTTTGAAATCTATGTAGCTATCTGTACTACGTCTTCTCTTTCCTTCCCGTGCGAAATCTCCTGAAGGCCCTCAAGAAACAAGGTCTTCCCGTCATCCAACCCAAAGTGTGTAGAGGCCGTGAATGAATTGGCAGTTGTTTTGAAGAATGTTTCTAGTGTCTCTTTACGAAATTCATTGAGATGCACAGGATACTTTCAAGATGGAGAAATACAGACATGGAGACGGCCCCACATAGAACTCGATGGTATCCTATAGAGCTTCTTTGTCCTATTGACTTGCTATACTAGAGGATAGAAAACATGTTTCTAAATACATACACCCGACTTGCGTTGATCGATGCGATGTGTGTTGAGCAGATAGACGGGAGGAGATGAATCAATGCTGATCAAAGAAGACGACGAGAAAGCATTCTCTTCTTATTTCTTCAGCTTTTTCTGTCCTTGGTATCTATTTCTACTTCTTCTCTTGGAGGAAGGAATGAATGAAAATGTCATGAAATCTCAGCGGCGTTCTTTTCTCTTTTCTCCTAATTACGAACCTGATAGGCACCGTCCCTTCAATCTCCTCCAGGGAGGATATCATTGCATGCACGTACATACGTGAGTGTATAGCACTAAATCTGTATATATATATATACATGAGTATAGAGCGATGGACAGATCTGGACAAGGGAAGAGAGAGGAGCATAGAGCGTAGGAGGGAGAAGAAGGTTACGCAAGGGAAGGCCAGAGAGGAGAAAGGCGAAGATAGCTCTTATGTCTCTATGTCTTCTATAGAACTTTACCTGAGCGGGCACGCGCCTGGTAAGAAAGAGTATCTAACACTTGACTACATAATAGGGAATACATACAACCTTCTCGGAGGAAAGAGAAAGCTCTTTGCAACAGAAGGAGGAGTGAAGGCTGAAAAATGATAGACGTTGAGCTAGCAAGAAGAAACAGCCTGCTGTGTGTTTCACGGTCATTTAGATATGGCTGACACCCTTGGAGTGGATCTCCAGTGTAAGTATGCTTCTCTTTCTGTGAAAAGACAGACTGGAGAAAGACGTTCTTGACGAAGAAGATAAAGAGATTCTCCCTGCTACAGAAGAAAGAGAGACAAAAAATTTCGATGTACTTAGTATTGTCAGATATGACGCTACAAAGATCGTGCAGATATCTCTCGATTACAAGAAGCCAACGCTACATTGAGGTGTACGTACACCTCGGCTACTCACCTGTCTCCTGTATCTACTTGACCTGTCGTTTCATACGGGAGACAACCACACCTTCACTGGTGATGAGGGGAAATGCGTTTCTTGTTTCTCTCTCAACTTCCTCACTATAATATATAAATCAGTCGTATACATATATGTATAAACAAGTATAGAATATCTATATGTATAGATATTTTCGTAGCCAATGCTGATACTCTGTATCCTACTCTGGACCTTCTCTCTTCACTTGAGGTAAGGACATCATTGTCTTTTCTTTCTCTCTGTCTGAAGAGCTTGCGTCGATTGTTTTGCTTATGCGGTAATAGGGACAATCACTTCGTCTAGGTGGTCTTCCGAAGTCTCTACAGCTGTCTCCTTTCCGGCGCTATCACGCATGGTGGTCTTTCTTGAGGGATCTTGTTGGAGATCGCCCTCTTTCTGTTCTTTTTCTTTTTCTTCTTTATCTTCTTTGCCTTGTAAAACGCAGGAGTTTCTCTTCGGTTCATCCTCAATCCCGAGCTCCAGAGATAACCAAGTGACGGCCTTCCTTGCGTTGACGCGTCCGCTCGACTTCACTAAGCCTAGGAGTTGTCAACAGAAGGAAAGACATCAAGAAAGATACGAAACTCAGACAGGAGAGATGGAAAAAGAACCCTATTTGGTTTCTCGGTAATTGGGAAAGAAAGAAATGAAAGAGAAACAACAGAAAGATAGAATAAGAAAAAGAAGGTTGTTTAGATTCGATGTAATATTGAAGAGGAGAGATGTCTCTTTATCCTTGGGGGTGTATGACTATGATCTTAGATAGACGACGTGTTTCATGATGTATGAGTTAAGCATGGACAGGGAGATAAAGGAAGGAGAACGGATTCATCGAATAGATCGAATACGACCGAAATAGAGAAGGATAGAAATCTAGATAGTAGCATGAATAGCCTTAAAGAGATCTCCGATGGTTTGAGAAACCCCAGAGAGATGAGAAAAGATATCCTCTTCATAAGGAGTTCACGAGACTCGAGAGAACACCACAGAGACTGTTTAAGACAAGAAAAACCTAAAAAGAAGACGGGAATTGTCTCTGTGTCATGATAGATCGATCTATCACTGAAGATTTGTGTTGTTTTGTATTTCTAGCTAGGAAACTATCACTCATATGAAAGATATCGGCAGTCACACTGACTCTATTTTCCTTCGAAGTCGCTAGGTCCTCTGTGTGAGAGAGAAGTGAGCAACAACAGCTAGCTAAAGTATCTCATCAGTGGCAGGTAGACAGGAAGAGAAAGAAAGAGAGAAAGAAAGATTGTGACGTTATCTATCTGCGGTCACTTGAAAAGACATGGTATGAAGATGTATAGATTCAGATGTATGTGGAAAGAATCTATTTGGATTGCATGTGACATGAATAGTCCGATATACACACAGAGATAGATACGACGTGTACGAGAAGAACTGCTGATAAGGCTGTAGAGACACACCGTCTTTGAAGAAAGGAGAAAGACAATAAACTGAGCTGTCATCATGCAGCAAGAGCTCGGCCTTGTCGCAGAGGTCATTCTTCGATCCTTTTCACAATGGAGAAGAAGACGACTAACGAGGTTCTCTAAGATTGCAGCTATCTATCTATTTATCTATCCGTTTGAAAAGAAGCAGAGAAACTTGGTTCATGTCGATGTCAGTAGCGTACCTTCGACAGCAGGAGGTTTATCGACTCCATTGACAATAGCACGTTTGATTTGAGCGATTTCTTGATAAGGAAAAGACATAAGGAGAGCTGCGACACCGGCAACAACAGGCGTGGCCATGGAAGTTCCTGATAATTCCTTGAATCGATTAGGAGGGAAGGTTGAGAGAATCTTCACTCCCGGGGCAGCAAGATCGACAGTGAGAGGACCTCGATTACTGAATGGCGCTAGCTCATCATTGGAAGTCGTTGCCGCCACACTAATCACATTAGGAACTTTATAAGAAGCAGGATAATGAGGAATTTCATCCGTATTTCTTCCTTGATTTCCAGCGGCCGCAACAAAGAGATGCCCAACAGCATCGGCAGCTTCAAGAGCTGCGATCAAGGCCTCTGACCAGCTAGGACCCCCCCAGCTATTACAACTTAAAGGGATTTTCATTTGAACTGCATAATTCAGAGCCTTGATAGCATCTGATGTCGATCCATTGCCGTTTGCTCCCATAAATTTCAATCCAGCTATACTTGTTCTACCACAAACTCCTTTGACTAAGGAATTCGAGTCGGTCAAAACAGCTCCGATAATCCCAGCCACATGGGTTCCATGTCCATGGTCATCATAAGGATCTCCTTTATTATCACGAAAGTTAAAGCCGTAGACATCGTCAATAAAGCCATTCTTATCATCATCTATTCCATTGCCGGGAATCTCATTCTTATTGATCCAGACATTCTTTGCTAAGGCCGGATGATCATAAGTGATACCCGTGTCAATTACAGCAACCACACGATCGGGCTGGCAATCAATCTTTGCATAAACCGAATCATCAAGTCCCGATTTAAATCTCCAATAATTCGGAGGATCTGTGATCCCGGAAGGAGGTGGAGGTGGTAGCGGTCCTCTTCTTTCTTGTTGCGCAGACATAGTACCCTCACGATCGGATGAAGCTTCGACTTTTTCGTCATTAATAGTCTTGGAATTGGGATTGTTATCTTCACTGGAAACCGAATTGGTCTTTTGATCATCACTGACATGAGCTGTGTCTGCTGCCGGATGATCTCCATCAAGAAGAGAAAGCTGCTGGGCAACCGAGGGACGGAGACTATCTAGGGAGATTTCTTGATCATATTCCACAGATGCTATACAAGGATCTGTTTCTAAAGCATCTTTTAAATCCTCGCTATCAAGCATCACACAATTCCCTAAATCAATCACATCGACCCCGACCCGCCTTAGCGATTCTTCGGACACCTGACAGCCTCCTGCACCCGATCGCTCATCATTATCGTCTTGATCCTCAGGGTCCTCAAAAAACTGCTCCGGACGTCTTAAGTCAGAAGAAGATGAAGAACCAAAAGAGATGATCTTCGAGCTGTAGGCTTCATATTCACCCACGACCTGAGCCGTCATAGGGACGCTGGTCAGATAGAAGGAAATTTTAATGAGAGAGTCCCGGAAGAAAAAGAGGAGGGGAACGATCGGAGAGCAACAGAAGAAAGAAGAAAAAAGAAGCAAAAGGGGAGAGAAAACAAGGAAAAGAAAAGAAGCGTCCATGGACGGGACAGATTTAGCAACGCTCCTTAGTTCAAGCGCGTGTATTGGCACAAAGACAACCACCTATCAATCTGTCTATTCACTCTGGGTGATAGATAGACCGTTGGGTCAACTTGTCAGCCCGAATCTCTTTTCTTGCACCTTTCAAAGAAGTCTCCTTATAGCTGTTGACTGGCACGAGGGGAACAATATGACAAAGAAGCAAGGAGAGTTTCGCGAATAGAAAATTTCTTGTAAACCTAAAGCACAGTAGGATGGGAGTCATAGACGGCAAAAGATATGCACCGCCATGCAAACGGTCGTGGACGTCGTCTAGGGTCTTCGACTGTCATATTATACCAGCTAGTGATCCACCGTATATCTCTCTCGAATGAGATAGTCTAATATACAAATTGGGGTTCTGTATCCTATTTCCACGAGTAGTCGTAGCGCGATGGCTTGCAGATTGGGGCGTTGCTCTGTCTAATGGTTTGTGGATGAGTAAGATATGACAGGAGGACTTCCGATTGTCGATATGATCTTTTCGATGAGATAGTAACCCAATAGTAGTGATGCCTTTCTATAAGATAGTACTCGGAGTGTCTCGAAAAGAGTGAAGCTGTTCCGCCGGAGAGTCTAAGAAAAGCTTTCCCTGTGGCGAGACGGCATGACGGCGTTGTTAAGTACCGCCTGAACTTGAAGACGCGGAAAGGTCACCCGTTCCTTACCTATCTACGCTTTCTGCGTAACGTGTATCGCCTCTCCTCTTAGCAGCAGTCCTTGCATAGGTCGACTTCAGAGCACGTTCGGTAGCTCCAAGCCTGCCTTCATTCGTTTCCATGCATTCTGGGAGGTATGTCAGAAGAAGCGTTCTATTGTATTGATGCCCGTCCGGACCTACTTGACTTCCTGTGACTTCCGCTACTCCGGCTAGAAACGAGAAACAACCGACTGACAGGAGTGCCGAAATTAGAAATGAACGTAATACCCCCATAGTGGTCGTAGTTCTATCGGTAGGGCTACAGATTACCGCCGAGGCAGGAGTTGACGGAGGTCCCCCTCCGTATATAAGCCGATTCGCCATGTATGGTCTCTTCTTTCAGATTGTCAAGATCGCCTCAGACAAGAGTGATGAACAATGCGCACGAAGACGACAATGAATCAGAACGCCAACAAAAGAGGCCAATGGTTTGTCAAGGGTGAAGAAAAAATCGAAAGAATCTACAAGAAAAAGACAGACAATCACACACAGGCGAAGAAGAAGGAAACGCGGATGACTTTGAGGAAAGGAGGCAAATAGAAGTGACCATAGCGTAGTTACACGCAAAGGGGGAAGCTTATTTGTCGTCGTTTCTTTTCTGTGATAAGAGAGGGAGCGTCTAAGCTGGGGAGGGTTGGCATTACTAGCTGAAAAACTCGACCGCGTAACGATACTTACAGCATCGGCACTTCTAGGTACCCTACTATTCTCCACCAGAAGCCTTTCTCGTACCTCCAGTACATAGAAATGCACTAGCACTGACGAAGTTCATGTTGCCTACACAAAGACGACGTCTGTTAAGGCGGAACAGCCCCAAGTGTCCCCTCCTACAAATGCATACACCCACATGCTGACAGGCACAGGTGTATTAACTTTCCGATGTGTCAAGCTTCGCTAAGCACTCCGGGTGGTTCACCAGGCGCACAAGACCATAAGAGGAATTGAGTGTAGAGGGAAAGTCACAATAAGCTAGTCGTCATCTGATGTGGTAAGGTCAGGGAACAGAGAAAAAATGCGGAACAAGCCGACTCAAAGACCTCTTCAGAATAGGAGGTCTAGCAGATTCTCTGCCTTCTGCAGAAGTGTTGAAGATCAGACTGGCTGCTAAGTGGTATGGCGTGTGAACAGACAGATGGCCCGGAGTGAACTTACGGACGATAATGAAGACAGCGATGAGGACGATGAGAGTTGTGCGTGAATATGAAAGACAAATGGATGACACGTGTATAAGGTCAAACTGAAAAAGACAAATCAACCTGACAGGGCTTTCGCACAAGGATGGTGGGGCATTAACTTGGACACACGAAAAGAACGAAAGAACCAAAAGAAGGTACTTCAACAGGGTTCAGAACAACTGGACAGTTCAAGACGACAAGAGAAGAGTAGAAACTGAACCTTTCAGAGAATCAAGGCAGCGGGCCCTTCTTGAACAGATAGGAGGAGAAAGGGTTCTTCTACGCCTGGGGGGTGGAGTCTCATCATTTTCATCATCGTGATTAATCACGGGTCGCCCAACCACCCCGTTCGGTTTTTGATCCTTTTGTCTTGACACAGTGCGTGCCTTCTATGCGTGAGACTTGTTTACTTTTCTTTAAAAGACAAACTAGGGCAAACAGTCCTCCTGTCTGTATCGGTGAGAGGTCCGCTGGATAGCAGTCAGTCGGCTATTCAAATCTTCAAACCCTGGTGAGGGGGGCAGATGATTGAATAGCAACTTTCTACCATCCGGATGCCCTCTGGGTAGAAAAGGCATCGTAAACCTCTCACCGTCCGGTTTACTAGCAGTCTAAAAGCATTAAGAAGAAAGAAGTTTCCTTGAACAACATCCAGGAGATCAACACGGTCTCGAGACCGCCTTTCCGTCCGTAGAGAGCTCAGACTGGAGTCAGTGGAATCTCCTTTGTTTCACTGTGAAGGCTCGTGTTGTCTTTTGTCAGTGATAAATTCTCAGTGCGGATGTGAATAGCAGGAGCTTTTTCTCGTAGCAAAAGACGTAAGGTGCATGAGGACCTACGACTGAGAGAATTGTACTTGCGCGGAAAGACACGTGCGGGTCCTCTGCTTCTTAATTGCGAAGAATGAGATTCACCGGCCACGTCAAGCTTCAGTTCTATAGATGCAGGAGCTGTCGTTTTGTATATCTGTTAGCTCTGCTCGCTCGCTATGGTCCTTTCTGTCATTACACTCGTAGAGGAGAACAAGATCTGCACCGCTGGGTATAGCTAAAGCAATTATCGTTCCAGCTGTCCCCTACGACCGATATCGACTGAACCCTTCTTCTTACAGCAAGGAGAATCCGAATCTTCCGTCGACCAAAGTGCCTCATATGACCTTGTAGATATTTCATTGGGAAGAAACGATGTGCTTTTTGTGGCAAGAACCTCTCGGACCATGATCCTGCTACGCTACGGGAACTACTCAGCACTGCCACTACAATACAAATGCATACCGAGGCTTGTCCCGAGGCAACATCTCTTCTTCCCGACCGCTGTCCTGTTTTGCGGCTATCTCTTCCAGTTTGTTAGGCGATGAAGCTCGAGAAAAGAGATTCAGAACACTTCTACTAAGAGAATCGTGAAGCCTTATGCCGCGACCCGTCCTCCAAAAGATGACCAGGAAGAAATCAGTTAGGTCTTCGCCTGCATGCCGTATGAGGAAGTATTCGCCCTCTCTCTTGCAAGGAAGTGCGTATGTCATGTCCGTCCGGCTTCTCGGCTAGGCAACTTAATCACTAAGAGAGAGACTTAAGAAACAGAATCGAGGTCCAGCTTACGCATGTGTGGTGACGATGCAAGTGTACCAGTGTTGTCGGCGATCCTACCGCCGTGAGTTGAGTGTGTGATCGCCTCCCAACATCTTGGTCTGAGTGACCAGGACTGCTGTAGGTGGTGAGGCAAAACAAAGGAAGAAAGCAAGAGATAAATTTTCCGAGATTGTCTTCGCTGTCCCTTCTACTGTCAGGCAGCCGTTCACTTGGAAAGGTAAGGCACTTGCTCGTCCTCCAGGAGCAGCTGGTGTTCGCTGGGCCCGGGCACCCGTCGTCCGTCNNTGTTACCGCGAGAAGAGAGGTGTCTCTCCGACCCATAGAAAGAGACGACTTCTACTCCGTCGATGTGGACAGTAGGCTTCAAAAGAAGCGACAAAACAGATCTCTTCATACACATCAGACAAGGAAGAGAAGACAGACTTCTTTAACGGCTTCAGAGTCGATCTCTCTGCCCCGCTCCTTCTCCTTCCCCATCTTCCTCCACTGTCTGGTCACTTCACTTCGCGTGATGAACACGCTCGCCCTCTTTTCTTGTACTGTCCCTGGCATTTTTTGGTTCCTTTTTCTTCTTCTGCAATCTGGTCGGCGATGCGACGATTTTAGTTATCTTTGGACCAAAGGTGAAAGACAAGCCTATGGACTGACTCTTGGCCCTGTCCCAATTGTCTAGTTTTCGACAGTGTGGTGTTCTTCGTCCTCGAGATAACAACCTAACCAGGCCTAGTAGTCAAACGTAGCATCGATCTTCGTCTTGTGGTGTGCCAGGTCGGGTGTACGTACACCTCGTCGTCCTTCTATTATGAACCCTGTTGTTCCCCCCCGTCCGCGGATCTGCTTTGCTCTCCTGGTACTCTTTTTTCTCTCGGTTTTCACTCCGCTTTTCGATCCCTACGCAATTCGGATAAGATGATAGTTCTGCCATAGTATTCCTAACTTGCTTTTTTCATGATTTCTCTCAAATCTCTTCTGGTTTTCCTCCGACACTGAACTCACAATGCCGGGTGGCCATACCAGTACGACATTGGGAAAGGGAGGAGGAGGCGGAGGAGACAGGGCGCGGCCATTGCTCGACTGCTTCGAGCATTTCTTCTTTCTTTTTCCTTCCTTCAGATTTCTGAAGTCTTTTACGACTTCTCATACCTTGTTTCTTACCTTTCTTGGTTTCTCTCTCTTTCTTACCTTTCCTTCTCCTTCTTTCTCCCCCCTTCCTTCCTCCTATACCTTCGTCAGCGCATCAACTACCTCAGACAAGACTGGGGAAGAAGGTCTTTCTTCTAGCGCCTCGTCACCATCTCTTCCGGACAAGACAGATTTATGCCAGCTAACAGGGATCGACCTCAGTAGTGGACGTCTTCCAAACTTCGATGTACATACACTCGAATACACAGTCAACCTTACAACTCAACAATCCGAAATCATTCTCCTGCCTCGTTTCCAGTGTCCACGGGATATTCCTTCACACCTCCTACCGAGTGTTACAGTCGAAGGGCAACACGTCGATATCTTCACCCCTCTCGGAGTAAAGCTAGATCTCGATCCTAATCAAAAGTATGTCTTCTCTCTTTCTCCTTTTCTCTCGTTGTTCTTCTGAATTCTCGCTGCAACCCGATCTATAGCACATTCTGGCTGGCCCCTACCCCCTCAGTGTATAGCACTCGCTCTTCTCCCCAGTCAGGTTCTAGTATTATATCAGCTCTGGACCAACAGCTTGGGTATACCAAACCTCTGTGCTAGCGTGACCCTACCTATGTATACATCTGCATACACATACAAATCTACATATAGAATAAACATAGATTCACGCACAGTAGCTCATATATGTGTGGAGAGAGACCCATGCTGAGAAAATTCCAGATCCACTTACATAGATATGCATGTATATGATAAGGACTGCCTGTATTGCCATACAACGACAAGATTACAGAATAAAACGTGCACGCGCCGATGAGCCTTTCTCCGATGGACTGGGGGAAACAACCTAGGGCTCTTTCCTTCTTGCTTTTTCACTTTTCACCCTTGATCGCACATCTTCCTCATTCTCTTTAATTTCTTCCTCCTCAACTGATGGATACGACATCGAGCTCAAGCTTCTTCTTCAATCTCTAGTATCCTTGCTGGTCCCCGAAGAAACGCCGTACACATCCGTAGTTTTACTTCTCTCGCTTCTCTCTCTCTCTTTCTCTTTTTTCTTTCCTCCTTTTTTAGTCCTTTTCTTCTTGTGTACTTCCATGTTATGTCTTCATGTATATGGACCAAAGCAACTCAAGACCTCAATGGAAGTATTAACATACGTTCCTCTCTGTTTCTCTCCCACTCTCTCTCGCCTTTCTGTCTCCTCTCTACACTTGGCATCTCCTTCTCTCTGTGTACATATCTCGTTGCTGATTCTCCTACTGCCGAGTGAGCGAAGTGTTGATCTTCTTTCGGATACTTCTCTCCCTTGTCTCTCTCTGTGTAACATACCTAGTCTCTTCTCTGAAAGCTTTCTCTAGTCCCTCACTCATGTGTCTTTCTATCGCCGGAAAGAAAGACAGAATCTAAGAATCCGCCTCTTCTTCTCTCTCCAGGCCTCTATCCTAGACATAGGACAACAACACTGAAGAGAATCTTCTACAGTATAGAGGAACACCTCTATCCATCGATCTATCTTTGATTTGTCTATCTATCTACCTGGCTACCTATCTGTAGTCCATCTTTCTATCTACCTATCTTTAATCTATCTGTCTATGTATCTGTACAGAGATTTCTATCTGCATATTTGTAACAACGAGTAAAGAGATTCTTCTACATGACAATGGAGAGAGAGATATGGTTACTCTAGATCTGTATAGAAAGCAATAGATCTCGTCCGTGTGTAGAGAGAGCTCTAGATGCCTGCGTACGTACTTTTTTTCTATTCGGGAGTTTTCTTATTCTCCTCACTGTGTATATACACTCCACATTGTCGGCTGTTTGGTGGCCATTCAGATGGAGAACCCTTCACATGTCGATAAGAAATCCAGGAAATTCAAAGGCCGATACACTCGATTATCGCTTTCATATTAACCAGCAAAATGCTGTGAAAGCCGAACCACAGCTTGAGAAGATTTTCTTTAGAGATAGCCGAGGAAAACTTCTCCAGCCTGTACGCCTCTTTGAGAAGTCGAATGATGTCTTCACTCTTGCTTCTGGTCCTGATGACACCTATGGTAAGTTGAAGTGTATAGACACCTGAGTCGGGAAGGTCTTCTTGGAGATGTTTGCAGATCTCTACTCGGTATCTATAGATGTATCTAGTCTTGTATAGGATCTGTATAGACAAGCACATACATGCATGTCGGCCTCCTGGGGTTCTTTGTGCATGGATCAGTACATGGAGAGAGACCGGTCTCTCTAGACGTATCTATAGAATCTCTTCTTACCACGTTGAAGCTTGTTATCGCTATCTACTACCTCTGTATATGCCTTAGTAAGGTGCCGGGACGGTACGGTGTACATACTTGACTACTCAGCATGTCCCAGCACGTCTACATCCCTGTGTATCCTCGAACTTTCCCCTGCCGCCTTCTCTATATAAGTATATCTATATCTATGCTCTAGCGTCCACACAGGAGAGATACGTGAGAGAAATCTACAAACGTGAAGTCCTTCATAGGTACAAAGACCCGGTGTCTTCACTTGGACACCCACACAAAGACATTTCCATCGCTCTGTCTGCGCAGGTGTAAACATAAGATATGCAGAGATATCGATATTCGTGCTTGCATCAAGATAGAAAGTCCGTGTGCCTATACGCGACGTTTCTATCTCTTGCTAATCTAGACGAGACACTCTATGCGAGAAAGTTCTCCGTCTACCTCTTGTTTGCGTCCTTAGACATATACTCACACAGAGCTGGATGTATAAATCTAGAGAGATAGATAGAGGAAGTAGACATATATATGTAGATTCTACTTCTAGGTGTATATCCGATAAGTAGGTGTACAGCGGTCTTCTTGGCGTATATGTGTGTGGGGTTCTCCCATTTCCTTCTGTCTCCCTTTGTCTCTTCTCTTTCCTCTCCAGTACAGTTGGAGGCCCACTGCGACCCCTCAAGCTCTATGTATATAAATGGTAGTCGCATGCTGTTCGGATCATCCGTCAAGATTTCTCGAGAGGAAGATCAACCAAATTCGATGGTCACGGTAAGATGAAGGAACTTCTCCTTAGATATATCGTACTTTTCGAACTCCTTTCTTTTTGTTATCCGTATATAAGACGATAAGAAAAAGACTCGTATCTATGCTGCCACTCTGGAAGGAATCATTCCTTTCTTTGGCATTTCAATAAGATGATAGAACACCCGCTGCATATCTCTATCTCTATACGTATATATGTATATATATATACATACGTATAACTGTCTTTTTATATCTAGCTATCTATATATATATATGTATAAAGATCAATGTTAATCAGCGGTTGTTCCGCACTCGCGAGTCATCAAGTTCAGCTGAACTCGTTCATACACTTCTGTCTATCTATCTCTCTCTATATACATACCATTAGAGGCTTCTATAACAATGGTATCCGGTGCATGTATAGATTTCCTAATGTACAGAAGGGTACAGTTACGCATATATATACGTATAGATATATCTATACACATCTCAAGGGAGCTGGAGCTTAGCTCTGTAGGCCTGTCCTCAGCGATTCCCCCGTTACTCATTTGTACATACACGAGTGAGCGCATGCATGCATTCACCGACATCATCCCCAACGGTGTGCATACACTCCGTAGTAGTTGCCGTTCAGCGCGTCGCGCTTTAGACATGATACAAAGAGCTGTCCGTTCGTGTGTACTGACCTTATTAGGTGGAGTGTCGGCGAACATCAGGAGGCCAGCTAGAAGGAGATATCCAGCGGAGAGCTCATTTCTTTAATGTTCTCTGGACGCGAATCAACTTGCCATTACCGTACAAGCTTATTATGCACAGTACCGCTAGTAGCTGCGAGGTATGTACACCCCAGATTTTTTCGGACAGACTAGGAGTTCAGAAAAGTCTTGATTCTCTCTCTCGATAGCCTCGAGAGACCGTGTTGTATCTGAGAGGGTGTGTATACGTGTCTGTTCTAAATGCTTGGTTACTACATACATACACGTAAGTCCATACATACACATACGAACCTACCTACATAGGGATTTCTCTATGCCCTTCGTGTCACTCCTAAACACTCTGGTCGCAGTCTTGCCTACCGCAGGGTCTCCGCTGACTCCTACTCTCTCAGCGTCATATGCTTTTATACACAAGTATAGATATGCATGAAAGTTCATATTGTATGCGCACGTGCTTACAACTCTCTTTTTGCATGTTGACAGGTTTATCTATTTCTCGCCTTCTGTCTTTTTGACTGTGTGTTAGATGTCTACACTCTAATACTATCTAGAACTCAGAGCGAGAATTAGGTCATTTATATATAGCAGACATTAGGCCGGACAACCACATAGCCGTATGACCCTTTAGAGACACATCAATCGACAATCGACATGTGAGATGCCATAGACGGCATTATTGGCTTGTTGCGCTATCACTATAGTAAATGGGATACTAATCATAGGTAGGCTAACTCGTCTGCTTTCTGCCCTTCACGCCGCCGAGACAGGAGCTTCACTTCCCATTCTTAGGAGGAGCTCCTATAGGTAGGAAGCGCCTGGTCTTAACAGACCTGTTTACCTTGTCTCTTCATTGTTCCCCTCTTCTCTCTCTCTCTACGCACGCGAAGGCATAGACAAATGGAGATCCATTTATCTATCTCTCTCCCTCTACCTATCTATCTTTAGACATCTCGCCACATCTTCTTCCTGGTGGACAGGAGCTTTCTCATGTTTCTCTATCTCTCTATGAATTTCTACTTTCTTTCTTCTTTCTGTATGCGCTTATTGCACAACAAGAATGGGATGTTCTCTGTAAGAAGCACTGCCTTTTAGCTTTTCCGTCTCTCTCTTCTCTCCTTCTTCTCCTCTTCCCTGTATACCTGCCTTCGCACAGATCATTCCAGAAGAAGACTCAAGAATCCTCTGCAAGAATGAAGGAAGTTTCGCATCTTTATTCTCTCTCTTCTCTCCATCGATCATGTACAAAGTCACGACAACTACAGAAGATGAGACAGATTCTTTTCTTCTTCCTCTTATCAATGGGGGCTGGACACCTCGCTTTCCTTTACGTGAAGATCTTCGCCTTGTAGCTACAGCAGGAGACGCACAGACCTCCTGGAAGCTCGACTTTATGACGATCTTTCCTCTTCCCTCCTCGATTCCTTCCTGGGTAAGTGAAGAAGAAAAACAGATGAGATAAAAGGGGAGAGAAAGAAAGAGAATTAGGGAAGAAGTCTAGAGGAAAGGAGAAGAGCGAAAGGAAAACAAGACAGAGAGCGAAGGACTGAAGAAAAAGATGAAAGAAAAAAGAGGGGAGAGAAAGAGAGATTGCGACACAAGCATGGGTTAGAGAAGTACAAAGGAGCGCGATGTAGAGAGAAAACGGAATTGGGAGGGGGGGGGCTGAACCGACAGAAAGAGAGACAGAGGAAGAATGCAGAGAAGTTTGTATGATGATGCGTAGAGCTGCTGAGACAAGCTGAGGCCTTTGAAGATGCCTAGACAAGGAGATCTAGATAGAGAGGGACAGAGACAGAACGTTTGTGTGTAATGAGGCATTAGCAAGAGGGTGGCAGGGAGGTGCGCGTGTAGATCTTCTCTTCTCTTGTATATACACGTAATCCGTCGTTAGTAAAAGAGACGGAGGAGACACGTAGTTCCATCTCGAAGAGGCGAGACTAAAGAAAACCAACACCGACTATGGCATGGACTAACCCGCCTTGTGTCTTTGCACCTCCCAAGTTCTCTCAGGTGTATGTACAGCTTCTCGACAGATGTCTCGATTCCATCTAGAGGAGGGGAACACGTATCGTAGGAGCCCTCTGACGGCTGTAAAACTTCTTCCTTTCCTCTTCGTCTTCCTCTCCCACTTCCCCTGTTCTTTTTCTTCACCCTCCCACTTGGTGTTGAAGCCTCTCTCTTTCCCCTCTCAATTCTCTCTCGATCCATTTCTGCAAGGAAGAATGCAGACTAAAGACATCTTATCAATCGCCCTTTCTGTCTTGTCTTGTCTTTTTTGCCTGTGGCTCTCAGGTGCAATCGATTCAAGAATATAGTGCTCTCTGTCTTTTGATCTCGGTTGTCATTATCTCGAGTCTCCTTCTCTTAGCTGTACTGACAGCTCAAGGGAGTCCTCGAAAGTTCTCAGAAGCCCCGAGTATTGCGCTCTTCTTCTTTCAGATTGCTTTGTTCCTTCAACTTCTGAAGGTAAGGAGAATGAGAATTACACGGCGTTCCTGGAAATATCCAAAGTCTGCTAGACGGAGAGGAAATGTCTTCCTTACAATATCATGTCTATAGCTACATGTAGATGAAGAGAGAAACGGAGACGGAGAGTGCAGGCATATACATAGGAACACAAATACATGTTACTCAGCAGTGGTGTGCATACACTTCCGGATTCATTCAGATGCCTCTCGCCGATGAAAAGAAAAAACAAGCGAAGAATTACGTGCTTACCTTTGTCTAATTGCATGCATTCTCGTTACCAGGAACGCGTTACTTCCTTTCTATGCTACTGTCTCTGTAAGTAGACATACTTTTATACACACGTACAGATAGATTCATGGACATGGAGATATATCTTTTCACACATGCATCTTCCTCTATCTCTATATGTAGATATATATATCTAGTCAGTGGCTGTATTTAGTTTCCTTTGGCAGCGTATCTTTTCGAGAGGGTCGCGGGCTGTAGGTATCGCTTTCACCCTGCTTTCAAGCGATCAACAAGGACGTAGTGTGAAAGAGACTTCTTACACATCAGGAAGGAACGTTATTGAATATTTCTATCTTCATCTGCTTGACTCTCCTTATCTACTAAAGTTCAGCGCGTTTTGATGTGAACGACTTTCACTCCGATGCATGCACGACTGCTGTGTAGCCTTGTCGAAGCTTACGGTGTCCCTCGTCCCTCTCGGGAGAGAAGAGAAAGACGGTGGCGAGAATTCTCGTCCACTCGCATTGAAGGTGGATAGATAGATAGATAGATTAAAGAGAGATAGATAGATTAAAGATAGATAGATAAATAGATTAAAGAGAGATAGATAGATAGATTAAAGAGAGATAGAAAGATAGATAGATAGATTAAAGATAGCTAGACGAGTGTATGTACATGTCTGAGTGGGAGTTGAAGAGGTTGTACTTGAGCTGAGGGCGAAGCATGCTAGTGTGAATACCGGCTATTCATAGTGGGTTTCCTTTTTGTTTTTTCTTTCTGTTTCTCTTTCTTTGATAGGGAGGGGGATCAGGGAAAGGAGTCTTAGAAACGACAGGCTCGCCATTCTTACGCCTTACCTCCCTCTTCTTACCTTTACCTCCATACACCGTAAAATCCAATGTCCAGCTAGCTGGAGTATGTCTACTAGACACATACTGCACATACAGCTCGACACATATGTCTCCACACCGTTGCGATGTCGTCCCTCCGACAAAGACAAGGACATTCTATGCAAAGGCAGAGCTCTTTCTTTTATCTCTTTTCCTTCTCTCGTGATTAAACCTAGGACAACCTGGAGATTTCTACACACGCAATCTTCTATGCATCTATGTCTAGCCATGATATCAATCTTCTTCTTCTTCTTGAGTTGCATTCTTCTTTCTCTTACATAGCTAGCTTCGCTTCCTCATGGAGATGTCTTGTGTATCTGGCTGTATGAGAAGAAAGAATCTCTACTAGAAAGAATCTTCTCCTCTTTCTCCTGTCCATCGTCTTCGTCTTTCATTTGAATCATGCGGTAGAGCAGCCATCCAGCGAAGAAGAACGAGAAAGTAGCGGGGAATTTTTGATAGAAAACACTCCCTCTTTCACTTTATAAAGATGTTTCTGTCTCAAGACCTGTCTCTAAATCTTGGGAGGAGAAAGGCATGCATGCATACTTGCTTAGGAACTTATTGGCAGTCGATGATCTACCTAAGAATGGCTAGTCTTCTTACTCCATAGAATCTCGTATATACAGTTCGCCCAGCCTATAGATACGTATCTATACATACATGTATATCTATGTTACTTTTCCCCTATCCTTCGAAAGAGCTAGAATCTCCAAGATAACCGTTCTTCCTCTTTCAGATTCATCTGCCAATTCTCTTCTCCGTCGTCGTCTTCGTTACTTGTTAATTCCTCTCTTCGTTTGCTCCTTTCTTACTTTGCGTACCGTTTCCTTCTTTTTTCTATCTTTTCATCGTCTCATCTTTCTTGTATTTGTCTCTCTTTCTTTCTTTCTTTTCTTCCTTCTTATCTCCTGCTTTTTCCTGCCTTGTCTCTTTCTTGTGTGTAGGGCTGTCTCGTGTCATCTCTTGTAATCCTTGGAATTGTCGCTTTCTTACGGATCTTCTTCATAACGACCTTGCACCAGCAGCGTTCTTCTCAGAAAGCAAAAGAGAGAGAAAGTCGCCAGCACCCTGGCTCTAAGGCGTCTTCTCTTTCTTCCCTAGTTCTTCCTCATAACTTAAACTTCGGGAATGTTGAGAATCGCCTTCTCTTTGTTCTCGCCTTTCCTATATGCGCTTCTTCTGCTATCCTTATTGCTGTAAGTGCGCCTTCTTATAGGTACCTTTCTTCTGTTTTCTTTCTCTCTCTCTCTCTTTCTTTTTTGCTCTCTCTCGGCTTTCTTTACTATTGGAAAGGGTCAGGTCAACGACAGTGAGGCTGAAAAGGTCATCGCCTCTGTCCATGGAACGCCCAGTCAATTTGAAAGAGGGATTAGACATCTCTCCGGTTCCTTCTTTCTTTCCTTCTCACGCTCTCTTTCTCTTGTAACTCTCTCGGTTTATCCATGTAGGTACAATCCCCTACCTAGAAAGAAGGCGGGGGATAGCCAACAGGAGTACATACACTTCTCCCTCTCTACTTCACACTTTCCATATATATATATAACTCACATGTATGAGGATAGGTTACACTGGCCTATAATGGGTAAAAGATCCTTAGAAACCGCATATTAGGCGTATATATACACACCTGTCTGACTCAGGATTCTTTACCCATTAATTTATCTATCTCTTATGATCCTTCTCACATCTCCATACATTTCCGCGCATCAGGTCTCTTTCTTTCGTATCACACCGATCTACCTCTCTCAGCTTCTCTATATCTATCGACCTATCTATGCCCTACCTCTCTCTCTCTCTTCTCTTCGTTCCACACACATGGACTTCCTCTTGGGATACGACGATAATTTCTACAGCCATCTCCACATACATGATCATAGCAGTATTATACGTATACATACAGATCTCTATATAGATGTATGGGTAAGAGCGGACTTAGGATCAGTACGTATATGTCTCTCTGACTATCTGCTCATACCGACGACCGTGGTAGGGGAAGTCTTGAATGTTTGTGCTTACACGTTCCCATCTGTTGCTTCTTTCTCTTTTCTCTCCTATTTTGTTCAGGAAGGAGACTCTCCCTGGCTCTCACGTATGATAGGCATAACAGTATTGAGTTTTATGACTATGTATTGGATAGGAATCTATTATAAGGTTCGCCAGTATGTGAAGACAGATCAGGTTACATGGGTGTGGAATTGTCCTCTCATGGATGGGACAGATGATAGAGCCGGATACTGGTGTGATCGAGTATGCGATCAATTGCAGTCAGAGCCTATCAACTGGTAAGTCCATAGTAGACTGTCTGTTGATACACTCGGAGTTGCCTCACGCGTCGGGATTTCGGCTTCTCTAAACGTCTGTCTATCTCTCGAAATGTGCGAGTGTGTAGCCCTAGGGACCAAGACACACAGTAGTCAGTCCAGCTATCTGCTGCCCAACATACTCTTTGACTTGTCAATAGAATACATGTGGCTCGCTGTGCATATGTATATTGCTATCTGTATGTTGTATACATGTATATCTATATGTGTGTATATCAGCGGGGCTGTCTCTCCGTAGATCTCCTTTGACGAAGAAATGCGAAATTTCTTTCTCCTTTCATCTCGTTTTTGCTTGCGAAGGAGTGCTTTTTCTTTCTGGTGTCTTCCGCTTCTCAGTCTTGCCTATCTCTCCATATGCATGCAGCCATATATATACATGGATATTATTTCATACATAGTATCTCATTTACGTAGACAGTAAGAGAAGCTAGTCTAGAGAAGTACATATATATTCCGCGCGTCTGACGAGTCCTCTCTTTTCTCTATTCGCCTCGTAAAAGCCCTCTCCAGGCCTTTTCTCTTTTTGAAGCTACTTTCTCATACATGTAGACTTTTTCATCCAGTCCATCATACATCCAGCCATTCTTCTTCTTCTCTCTCTTCTTGGTACAGGACAGTCTGCCAATGTACGCCTGCAGGAAAGTGGCTAGCTCCCGCTGCAAGAATCGCTGCTGTTGCCCTCGATGAGCAAGGCCTTCAAAGCGCTGGCATAGGAGATTCATCCTCGACGTACGAAGCAGAAAAGCAGCAGCTGCGAGAAGGTAGGGAGGTCTATCCTGGCGATCTACGATCTTCTCCTTTTCTATTGTATTTCAATTGACGATTGAAACAGGAGTTAAAAGAAAGATAGGCAGAAAGAAAGAGAGAAAGGCTCTGCATGCGTCTGTCGAGCCAACTCACTGAATCTCGACCTGTCTTTACTTAGGCGAGTTTTTCTTTTGAATAGAGGCAGATATCATTAGATTCCCTCCCTGCTTCGAAAGGCTCTATGGATTTCTCTCTTCTTTCTTGAAGGTCGGCCCTCCTCTTCTTGTGTCTTCTTCCCTTTTCTGTCTTTTCGTGGAAGAACAAGAAATGATACAAAACTCCTTTCTTTTCTCCTATCTAGGTGGTTGGTTTACTTTATCGATGAATCCATACTAGAGGCATCCGCGATGATTTATCTGTGGAGTGCCGCTTTCTCTGTTTGTCCTCTTTTTCTTCTTCAGTCTTGTTCTTTCACATACACACTTCTCTTTTGCTTTTTCTTTCTTTTTCTTCTCTCCTGATTGTGTAGAGCTGTGGTTTTTGAGACACGACGCTCCTGTAGGATCAACCGCCGTCGATGTCGATGCAATCGATTCATACCATGGACATGCAACAACGACAGCTACGACGCTTGTTCCATGTGTGCGAGATCTCTCTATTGGAATTGTCCGATTTGAATGGCTGGATATTCTCTTCAGTGTACATACACTCAATGCAGTACTCACGCACCTAAAACAGTCATTCCTTACTCGTACAGGATTTACTCTACCATTAACAGTTAAACTCAATCAACTCTCGGTAAGCAACAACAACTATGGACATATGCCATCTACACACGTATATGTATGTACATATATATATAGATAGATCTATATGTGGATATAGACATACATCTCCGTGTTCACTCATACACCTATGTCTGTATGTAGATGAGGGGAAAGTGTGTAAAGCCATAGGCATCTATCTGTCCATACTCAAGCCTATACGTGTGCACCTGAAAAAGTCCATCACGTGGGTGACAATGCTATCAACAGTGTCCCTATAGTAAAGGCTTTATCTCAAAAGCCTTTACTAGTAGAGTCGCGGAGGCCAAGAAAGAGAGAAAGAAGCGCATTCACCTCTTTCTCATAAGCACATGGGCAGGTACCATACATAGGCACTTTCGGCTTAGAGATGATTGTCTTCACAGTACGTAGGCATGTACGTGCATATTTACACATATATATACATATATATATATATATATATACGTGAACGGGTGTAGTATTAGTGTAGGGGGTATGTTTAGGCCGTGTCGTCTTCATCTTTTCTCGTTGGAATTTTGCTTACCTTTTTTGAGTGGGGATCCGCACTCTCTTTTCTGAGGTGTCTATTTATGATCAAAGTGATGCTCCCAGCTGTCCGTTTTATCGCTTTTGAAAATACATAGCCATGGTTGAATCTATCGTTCCCCTAAGAAGACTCCCTTGTTTGCATTGACATCTTTCTCTTACTACCTCTATCCATTGTCCATTTCTTATGCATCACCACATCTGTCTTGTTCTTTCTTCAGATCTTTTTGTCGCCTATTCGTCTATTGCTCTCTTCATCTTCTCTCTCCATCTATGCACCTCTGAATGTTTCTCTTCATCCATCTAATCACCTATCTCTGGCCCATCCGTCTCTGACCTATCTATCTATCTATCTTTGGCTTCTCTCTCTGCTTCTCCATCTGTCTAGCTATGTATCTATCTATCTATCTCTCTATCTATGTATCTATCTGTCTATCTCTCTCTCTCTGTCTATCTATGTACCCCCTATCTGTTTCCCCCTGTGTACATGTCCCAGGGTCCGATAACGTCAGGGAGTTTGGGTTTGTTCTTTGAGTTGCGAACGCCCTGTGCGAGAATCTTTGAGGGAATTACCCGATCGTTACTAGGAGTAATGCTAGGGCTAGCTTTCAGCTTCTCGAACTATACCAGTATTCACTACGCACACTCTTCCTCTCTTCTCCTAACTTTCCTTGCCTCCCTCTCTCTCTTCATTTGGATCTTCTATCTTTACTGTAAGTCAGGATCGTCTCTTTTTCTTCTTCTACTTTTTCTTTTCGTATCTTTCGTGGGGTGTTCTGCCTTTCATATCTTCTTGGTTTGTCACAGCTCGTGAATGAAAAGACAGAATGAGAAGCAAAGTTGGCACAAAAGGAAGAAAGAGAGGAGTAAAGAAAGTATAGAAGATCTCTAGCTCTTAGGCAAAGAAGAACTTCTCAGTTCATCGGGATTTCCCCCCTGGAAATCTCGGTCTTAGGCATGAGAGACACGATAAGAATACCATATCTTGTCTTATTCCGTATGGGGGGTGGAAGTAGTTCCTATAGACATGTGTCTACTCCAAGGAAGAATAGCAGAGAATACATACGTATGCGCAGGAGATACAAAGCACTCTAGAGAAGCGAAAGAGAAAGGGAGAGATACACAGGTATCAATCAGAAGATAAAGAGAGCTAGAGTAGGATGGCCAGACTTATAAAAGGATGGCAAAGAGCTCGGCGTTGTGTGAGTGGACTAGCGACGACAACCAAATAGACTGGCGCTTACGTGTCTAGCTAACGATAACCCTTAGTGTCTCATACAGTCAATCGTCTGTTTTCTTGCTTGGGCTGCCTGTCTCTCTTTCTTTCTAAGCCTGCCAAATCTTCTTTCGCGTGTAGATAGATAGAGTAAGGAGAGATAGATTAGAGATGAGTAGATAGATAGATTCGAGATGGATTGGTAGATGAAATTTTATGGCTGCTCTCTATCTACACGTCTCTTGCACCGAGACCTTCTACATGTGCGCACGGAAGAGAACCGCGTACAAAACAAAGGTGCCCTTTCATAGCCACTCGAAGAACGTAAGAGTTAGGAATACGTAGAGACCCGGAAATTGGCTTACCTTTGTCACTCTCGAGTAGATAATGGGATGGAGAAAGATAGAAATTTCATGTGTGGGAATCGATGCAGACATTGGAAAGCTAGCTGTTCTGTCTCTTCTGTGTAGATGACAAGCCCTTCCATCGAGAAGCAGAGAATTTTTTCTTTCCTCTCATCTTTGGAGTGCTTGGGTTCAATGCCTTCCTTCATTCGATACGCTTGACCTCTACAGTCTTTCATAAACTTCTTTCCTTGGAGTATATCTTCGACAGTAAGCAGAAGTCCACAGATATTCCAGGTGCATGCATCTGTCTTTCTCCTGTTTCTCTTTCTTGGATGTCATTTCACCCTCGCCCGTTCTCTTTCTCTCTCTCCTTTCTTGTGCGCACTTCTTTCTCCCAAGAGATAGAGATGTCTCTTTGTTTCCTATTTCTCTTCCTGTCTCTACATGCGAAGTCAGTCTTCACTAAGATTCATAAACAAGACCTGTTATATCCCCTCCTTTGAGCCATCGAGTTTCTTATCTATAGGATATCTCTCTCCATTCACCCAAACAAGAAGAGTGAAAGATACCATTATAGCTGGTGGACCTAGTTTCTTCTTGGCCGCTTGATAGATAGATAGATAGATTAAAGATAGATTAAAGATAGATAGATAGATTAAAGATAGATAGATAGATAGATTAAAGATAGATAGATAGATTAAAGATAGATTAAAGATAGATAGA